>NC_092155.1:66558308-66703308 GCF_045791955.1 Oncorhynchus clarkii lewisi
TATCTCTCTCTCCTCTATCTCTCATCTCTCTTATATCTGTCCTCTCTTCTCTCCTCTATCTCACTCTCTCCCCTCCGACCATCTCCGCAGCTCCTGGAGTACATGAGGAAGGGGGAAGAGGACAAGCATCCTGGATGCGGGTCTGGCTTAGGCCTGTCAGCCTCTCAGCACTGGAGATGGAGAGAAGTGCTACATTGCCCTGGGCCTGGCCAGACGGGTAAGCACTTTACAAGTATTGTACGCAGCACAATTGCATATGAGCAAAGCTACGGCCACACAGAGACGTATAAACATGGATTAAATAACATATGCATTCATCAATTGTCCGTTTTTGTCTGTGAAAAGTGAAACTCAAGTCAGTTATTTTCGGACGAGTTACATGCGTAAAAAGACAGACAATTTCTTGACTCCGTTGTCCATCGTCAGTCAACGGATGACTCCCACTGAAATCTTTGGCTCAATCTGTAATTTCCAGACACAAAATCTCAGTCTGGCCATTGCCCTTATAACTCTCTGTCCACTGTTTTGCCCATCAGCACTACAGAGAAGTACAGGTTCCCTTCATTTCGTGAGATTCTCACAGCAGGAAAATGATCCTGCAGCAACAGGCAGGCAATGTGAATTATAATTCATGTACATTTTTTGTAAAGTTTGATACATTTTTCGTGAGGGCAAAAGTCTGACATTTTAAAGTGGAAATTACAAACTTCAGACGTGTTTTTAAACCTTGAAAACACTATAAATGAGCATTTCCTGCTTTGCAGTAAAATTCCTGCAACAACAGGATGATCAAATTAAGATATGGCATCTGTACTTCCTTCATTATTCAAAACCTTTGTTGTGGGTGTAGGACACATTGTGCTTGATGAAGAGGAAAAAACAATTAAAGAAATTTTAGTACGTCTAATTCGAACCCCTCATTTCTTTTTCCAAAGAATGCACATGCGTTTCCAATCTAATGTTAGCACAGAACAGGAGCTGCTAGACTTCCCATAATAACCTGTGAGCCTTGAAGCCCAACACAAATAACTGCTGTACGGGAACTGATCAAAACAAGGAGCAACAGCTTGGTCTTACAGTAATGTGGACTGGAACAAAGCAAAAAATATACAGGTTGCCACTATGGCTAAAAGTAGTTCACTATATAGGGAATAGTGTGCCATTTGGGAAGTATCCATAATATACATAGGTGCAGTATCAATGGAAGTATGACAATTATATCACTAATTTGCACATACTGCCTGTAGAGGATGAAATGGGCTGGGATTGACTGTGTCGGTCTGACTTAGGAACATCAGTCATGAGGTGTAATGAACGCCAGCCACAGCCGCAACCCACGGCCTGGTCTGTGTGGAGTTGCCCTGTCATGTCATGCTCTTTCTGATTTCTCTGTGGCTATGGGCATGGCTCACTGCAGACAGAGACTAATTACTCTCAGGTCCTGAACTCACCGGCCGGCGACCGCTAACTGAAACTCAGCTTGTCTTGTGAAGGGAAGGGTTGAGCAAGACCAAGGCCAATGGGTCCGACCAACTGGGTTCAATAAAATGTTTTTTTTTAATTTAAATACTTTGAATGTTTTAGCCTGCCTGGTGAGCAGGGTTTGTAGTTTTGGTACTTTTCTATTGGTTCCATTGCAACAGACAAGCTCAATTAATAATGGCTTATTTCAAATAGTATTTGAACCCAGGTCTGCCGACCAGACCGACTGCTACCCTTCGCTCCCGAAAAAGGAGGACGTTTTGTTGGTGACAATGAACCCTCTAACCTTTCCTCCTCATCAGACTCAGTCCCCCTCAGTCTCTCTGCACCTGTGTGTCATTACTGAGACATTATGACCTTCCTCCTCCTCCAAAAGCCAACAGAGGCGATAAAGCAGATAATTGAAGGGCTGGTTAATCACTGTTTACTCACCACGATGTTACATGTTGTTGGGCTCAGCTGCTTCACACAGACAGGATCCTGCCTGATGTCTCAGAGTGGACGCCCAACACACACACAAGCACACACACCCCTTAACGTATAATCCTGCAAGAAGTCTTAGAGCGGGCGGTCAGGTTACCTGACCGGGGGTTCCACCGGATAGTTCAATTACGGTCAGGTTACCTGACCAGGGGGTTCCACCAGACAGTTAAATTACGGTCAGGTTGCCTGACCGGTGGTTCCACCAGACAGTTAAATTACGGTCAGGTTACCTGACCGGTGGTTCCACAAGACAGTTAAATTACGGTGGTTCCATCAGACAGTTAAATTACGGGGGTTCCACCGGACAGTTAAATTACGGTCAGGTTACCTGACCGGTGGTTCCATCAGACAGTTAAATTACTGTCAGGTTACCTGACCGGTGGTTCCATCAGACAGTTAAATTACGGTCAGGTTACCTGACCGGGGGTTCCATCAGACAGTTAAATTACTGTCAGGTTACCTGACCGGGGGTTCCACCAGACAGTTAAATTACTGTCAGGTTACCTGACCGGGGGTTCCACAAGACAGTTAAATTACGGTCAGGTTACCTGACCGGGGGTTCCACAAGACAGTTAAATTACGGTCAGGTTACCTGACCGGGGGTTCCACCAGACAGTTAAATTACGGTCAGGTTACCTGACCGGGGGTTCCACCGGACAGTTAAATTACGGTCAGGTTACCTGACCGGGGGTTCCACCGGACAGTTAAATTACGGTCAGGTTACCTGACCGGGGGTTCCACCAGACAGTTAAATTACGGTCAGGTTACCTTCCGGTGGTTCCATCAGACAGTTAAATTACGGTCAGGTTACCTGACCGGGGGTTCCACCGGACAGTTAAATTACGGTCAGGTTACCTGACCGGGGGTTCCACCAGACAGTTAAATTACGGTCAGGTTACCTGACCGGGGGTTCCACCGGACAGTTAAATTACGGTCAGGTTACCTGACCGGTGGTTCCACAAGACAGTTAAATTACGGTGGTTCCATCAGACAGTTAAATTACGGTCAGGTTGCCTGACCGGGGGTTCCACCAGACAGTTAAATTACGGTCAGGTTACCTGACCGGTGGTTCCACCAGACAGTTCAATTACAGTGGTTCCATCAGACAGTTAAATTACTATTATTAGTGTTAATATGAGTGTTAGTGTTAATACGAGTGTTAGTGTTAGTGTTAATATGAGTGTTAGTGTTAGTGTTAATACGAGTGTTAATGTTAGTGTTAATACGAGTGTTAGTGTTAGTGTTAATATGAGCGTTAGTAGTAGGGTTAATATGAGTGTTAGTGTTAGTGTTAATATGAGTGTTAGTGTTAGTGTTAATATGAGTGTTAGTGTTAGTGTTAATATGAGTGTTAGTGTTAATACGAGTGTTAGTGTTAGTGTTAATATGAGTGTTAGTGTTAATACGAGTGTTAGTGTTAGTGTTAATATGAGTGTTAGTGTTAATACGAGTGTTAGTGTTAGTGTTAATACGAGTGTTCGTGTTAGTGTTAATACGAGTGTTAGTGTTAGTGTTAATACGAGTGTTAGTGTTAGTGTTAATACGAGTGTTAGTGTTAATACAAGTGTTAGTGTTGAGTGTTAGTGTTAGTGTTAATACGAGTGTTAGTGTTGAGTGTTAGTGTTAGTGTTAATATGAGTGTTAGTGTTAATACGAGTGTTAGTGTTAGTGCGAGTGTTAGTGTTAATACGAGTGTTAGTGTTAGTGTTAATACGAGTGTTCGTGTTAGTGTTAATACGAGTGTTCGTGTTAGTGTTAATACGAGTGTCAGTGTTAGTGTTAATACGAGTGTTAGTGTTAGTGTTAATACGAGTGTTAGTGTTAATACAAGTGTTAGTGTTGAGTGTTAGTGTTAATACGAGTGTTAGTGTTGAGTGTTAGTGTTAGTGTTAATATGAGTGTTAGTGTTAATACGAGTGTTAGTGTTAGTGCGAGTGTTAGTGTTAATACGAGTGTTAGTGTGAGTGTTAATACGAGTGTTAGTGTGAGTGTTTGTGTTAGTGTTAGTGTTAGTGTGAGTGTTAGTGTGAGTGCTAGTGTTAGTGTGAGTGTGAGTGTTTGTGCGAGTGTTAGTGTGAGTGTGAGTGTTTGTGTTAGTGTGAGTGTTAGTGTGAGTGCGAGTGTTAGTGTTAATACGAGTGTTAGTGTTAGTGTTAATACGAGTGTTCGTGTTAGTGTTAATACGAGTGTTCGTGTTAGTGTTAATACGAGTGTCAGTGTTAGTGTTAATACGAGTGTTAGTGTTAGTGTTAATACGAGTGTTAGTGTTAATACAAGTGTTAGTGTTGAGTGTTAGTGTTAATACGAGTGTTAGTGTTGAGTGTTAGTGTTAGTGTTAATATGAGTGTTAGTGTTAATACGAGTGTTAGTGTTAGTGCGAGTGTTAGTGTTAATACGAGTGTTAGTGTGAGTGTTAATACGAGTGTTAGTGTGAGTGTTTGTGTTAGTGTTAGTGTTAGTGTGAGTGTTAGTGTGAGTGCTAGTGTTAGTGTGAGTGTGAGTGTTTGTGCGAGTGTTAGTGTGAGTGTGAGTGTTTGTGTTAGTGTGAGTGTTAGTGTGAGTGCGAGTGTTAGTGTTAGTGTTAGTGTGAGTGTTGGTGTTAGTGTTAGTGCGAGTGTTGGTGTGAGTGTGCGAGTGTTCGTTCACGAAAAGCATATGTGTTTTTCTGCTTAATCCCAACCCCTCCAAAAGACACAACAACTGCCCGTGGAGCAGTTGTTGTGGGGGGTTAAGTGCCTTGCTCAAGGGCACACCGGAAGGCAATGTCATATTGGATAAATTGCGTGGGTTTGATTGCACAAGCGGGGAGCCCAGCCAACAGAGAGTTGAAGTATTCCAGACGGGAGATGTCAAGTGCATGGATTAGGACCTGCGCCGCTTGGAGAAAAGGTTGTACTCTACGGATGTTGTAGCGCATGAACCTGTTGGAGTGAGTCACTACTTTGATGTTTAAAGAGAATGACAGGGTGTTGTCCAGCGTCATGCCAAGGTTCTTTGAACTCTGGGAGGGGAACGCTGTGGAGTTGTCAACCGTGATGGATAGGTCTTGGAGCGGGCAGGCCTTCCCCGGGAGGAAGAGCAGCTCTGTCTTGGGGAGGTCTAAAAATCAGCAACCATATGAATCTAGGGACCGGGTAGAGGCAAACACAGAAGCACAAAGTCTGTATGTGTGTGTGTGTGTGTGTGTGTGTGTGTGTGTGTGTGTCTGTTGGGGGAGATGTAATCTACGATCTCTCCTTCCCAGACCTGGCGCTACATCTACTCTGGCTCTCCTTCCTCTCTCTGCAGATAAGAGTTTAGATGTATGTGTGCTGCTTGGTAGCTTCAGCTTGCATCCGGAGTACACACTGGTTGCTAAGGTGCAGGACAAAGAGAAAGATCCAGCCCTGAGTGGTGTGTGTGTGTGTGTGTGTGTGTGTGTGTGTGTGTGTGTGTGTGTGTGTGTGTGTGTGTGTGTGTGTGTGTGTGTGTGTGTGTGTGTGTGTGTGTGTGTGTGTGTGTGTGTGTGTGTGTGTGTGTGTGTGTGTGTGTGTGTGTGTGTGTGTGTGTGAAAATGAGCTATTGTGGTAGGCTGTTATCTCGCTGGCTGGCCTTCCACTCCCAGCCGTTCCCTGTCGACCCTTTCCTCTGCCCTCTTCCTTCTGTCCCCACAGGCTTAGTTTCAGCCCCCCTCCATCCCCCTCCCACTGTGTGTGTGTGTGAACCCTGTTTCCTTCGGCCTGGCCGGGCCCTGTGGCTGCAGCTGTGGCTCTGTGTCCTCACTGGCCTGAGAACGCTCCCTGATCCAGCACTTCAGAACCAGAGCCTATGAACATGTTGATTCTACTAAGGTCAGGTTCTATCTGGCTGAACAAAGGAGCTGAGAGTGAAAGCCAAGCCAAGGCCTCTCTCTCCCTATCTGGTTTACTGTAGTAATAATAGAATTGACAGGACACACACACAGGCTGTTGTTCTATTCTTTCCCATCAAGTACTGTATCTCTGATATCCATCTCTCTGCCCTGGCATTTCACAACAGTGGTTTTTACACGATGAAAAGGGCTTACACAATCAAACCTGTACCCCCACTACCCTCTTCCCCCCCCTCTCTCTCTCTCTGAGGGTTGTGGACACACACACACACACACACACACACACACACACACACACACACACACACACACACACACACACACACACACACACACACACACACACACACATATGCTCACCTGGCTTCTCCTGCAGTAATCCCTGTGGTGATATTTATAGCCCAGATGGGTATCTGCTTCCACAAATCCCCCAGGGAAGGCCAGCGTCTCTGCAGCTCCAGCTTGTTGACTCTGTCACAGTATGGAAATGCAGGCTAGCTCCAATGACACTGATAAAGCCCCTCAGGATCAGATAGGGATCTGCTATGGACAGACACAACGCTACTGTTTTTTGTTTTTGGAAGCAGTTTAGTTTTAGACTAATGGCTTCTGCAGAGCAATGTGGTCCAAAGTTCATGTTTAAGTAGTAGACTGGGGTTCTTGGGTTAACAGAATAAACTTTTAGGCAGATTTATCCAGACCCAGTGAGATCATTGTTGATGATGACTGTTTGTGCAGATGGTATTTATACACACCGTTGTTGATGATGACTGTTTGTGCAGATGGTATTTATACAGACCGTTGTTGATGATGACTGTTTGTGCAGATGGTATTTATACAGACCGTTGTTGATGATGACTGTTTGTGCAGATGGTATTTATACAGACCGTTGTTGATGATGACTGTTTGTGCAGATGGTATTTATACACACCATTGTTGATGAGGACTGTTTGTGCAGATGGTATTTATACAGACCGTTGTTGATGAGGACTGTTTGTGCAGATGGTATTTATACAGACCGTTGTTGATGAGGACTGTTTGTGCAGATGGTATTTATACAGACCGTTGTTGATGATGACTGTTTGTGCAGATGGTATTTATACAGACCGTTGTTGATGATGACTGTTTGTGCAGATGGTATTTATACACACCATTGTTGATGAGGACTGTTTGTGCAGATGGTATTTATACAGACCGTTGTTGATGAGGACTGTTTGTGCAGATGGTATTTATACAGACCGTTGTTGATGATGACTGTTTGTGCAGATGGTATTTATACAGACCGTTGTTGATGAGGACTGTTTGTGCAGATGGTATTTATACAGACCGTTGTTGATGATGACTGTTTGTGCAGATGGTATTTATACAGACCGTTGTTGATGAGGACTGTTTGTGCAGGTGGTATTCATATAAACCATTGTTGATGATTTAGTATTGCTCAACTGCATACTCTAATATGTAGAGCCCTCAGTCAGAAACAAAACAACATGCCACAGTAGATGGTAGAGATCCAGGGGTGTTACACTGGGGGGTATTAAAGACATCATTCATCATCTCTACTAAGACACACATCTGTGGTTTCACTGTGACTTGACTGTAAATCCATCACTTAAAATCCATATTAGATGAACAGATCAAATGAGCCCAATGCTGCTTTCTGCTGTTCCCAACCAAAGAATTGATCAGAGCCTTGTTGCCTGTGTCCCAAATGGCACCATATTCCATGTATAGTGCACTACTTTTGAGCAGGGTCCATAAACTACACTGAATACTTCTGCTAAAACAAAACCCCAAACAATCCTAGCTAAGCGTCATCATCCCAGACATGAGGCCAGCCAGAGAAATCCCAGAGCTTGTGGTTGAGAAAAGGTAAAGAAAGAGAGTAGACATGGCTGAAGGCTTGGAGAAGGAGCTGCATTCCTCCTTGTCTCTGTGTCTTCCTCTCCTCTGCTCCCTCGCTCTCCTTCCTCACCTTCCCCTCTCCTACAGCCCCAGTGTGGTTGTCAGACAGACTAACCCCAGCATTGGCTTCTTTTCTCTCTGTCTCGTCTGACCTGATGGAGCAGCTGTCTGTGGCCTCTCCAGAAGGCATATCATTCCCACCTGTGTAGAGATCGGTAGACACTGGCCTACTTCTGGCTTGCCTACTACTTACTTCAACTGCATATTGTGTACTAATCATACTACATACTACTATATTTAGAACGTACTTTTTAGTAAAAACTAATGCAGTAAGCAACAAATATCAGCATTCTAGGATCATCCTACTGAGAATGCGTGATCTAATGCATTTGTGTTGATTCCCGCCATTCGTTCATTTTGGTCCAGCACGTCCCCTCAGCTGATTATCAGCTCTTGTCAAACACACGTGAGTCTCGAAAGACGATTCTCTTCCTCAATAGTGTGCAGCGAATTCTATTAGATGAAAAGCCAAAATGAGTATGACATCCTGGCATTTAACCTTTTACTCCTGTGGGATAAATCAGGGTCACACAGAGTGATTCTTGCTAGTCTTCATTTAAAAAAAAAATTGAAACCAAAGGTCACAGCTCACACACATGGTTATGGGCATACAAAAAAATAAGACACATGTATGATGTCAGATATAGAGTTGTATTGTATTTTCATTTTGAGTTTGCATCCCAACATTACACGTGTGATACGTCACAGAAGACTGAAATATAGCAAAACTGTTAGACATAGAAACACCGGAATTTCGTTGTTAAAAAAATTATGTTTTTATGAATTATTCAATTATGAAAAATATGAATAACATTCCACCCATGAGGCCAAAGAGTGCACTTTTGGTCTTTGACTGCAGAAACGGGCAACAGCACACTACATTTTCTAAATGTCCCATTGTTTTTTTTGCATACTTAAAATGCATACTATTTAGAACGCAAGTATGGGTAATCTGAGAAGGTCACTGAAATGTGGTCCTTTTGAGTAAAGGTTGTAGCTGCTTCCAGGGTCGTAACCAGGGTCCTGGTTTTTAGTGGCGTCGGGACAGGGCGGGGAGGATTTGACCCCAGCCTTTAGTGAGGTCGGGACAGGGCGGGGAGGATTTGACCCCAGGTTTTAGTGGGGTCGGGACAGGGCGGGGAGGATTTGACCCCAGCCTTTAGTGAGGTCGGGACAGGGCGGGGAGGATTTGACCCCAGGTTTTAGTAGGGTCGGGACAGGGCGGGGAGGATTTGACCCCAGCCTTTAGTGAGGTCGGGACAGGGCGGGGAGGATTTGACCCCAGCCTTTAGTGAGGTCGGGACAGGGCGGAGAGGATTTGACCCCAGGTTTTAGTGAGGTCGGGACAGGGCGGGGAGGATTTGACCCCAGGTTTTAGTGGGGTCGGGACAGGGCAGGGAGGATTTGACCCCAGGTTTTAGTGAGGTCGGGACAGGGCGGGGAGGATTTGACCCCAGCCTTTAGTGAGGTCGGGACAGGGCGGGAAGGATTTGACCCCAGCCTTTATCACATGGTTGCTGCAGCTTCATTCACCTCTCATATTAGCTATACAGTTAGCCGCTACACACAAACTCAGCACCGGGGAGAAAACGTGGAATTTAATAAATACAGAGGGATCTGTTAGTAGAACATTTATTTTATTAACAAAAGGTTAAAAAAAAATACCTTTGCTTAACAGAATCGTTTTTGTTGTGTAGTTTTACAGCAAATTACCTGCAATTCTACACATTTTGGCATGATTTATGCCAGGTTACTCTGATATCTGAGTGATAGTGACTAACAAAATCAATGGTGGCCCCCTGCAGGTCAGGGCCCCTGGGCATGCTGATAATTCGGCCATGATTACTACAAGTTTAGATAGTTGGCTAGACTAACTAGACTAATTTACCAATCAAAGTTTTTTTTACTAACATGGACTAATTGAGTGACTGTCAGTGAGTGACATATACTAAGAGGAAAACTGCTGCAACCGGTTTTGAAATGGCACCTTAAGTATTATACTATTCTAACTCTCAACAGTAAGTTGAGACCCCAACTGAGTTCCCCCAGACCTCGGTGTTCTCATACAGTATGTAGCTACGGAATTGGCTACTTCTGAACCGTTCCCACAATCAACAATGACCTGTTACATCTTTGGGGTCATTTATTGACAGTTTTGCGGCGTAGAGGAGGAACAGCAGAAATGTGTTTCCTCAAGTACGAATGAAAAGCAGTTGTCTTCCTCCTCTTTGGGTTGTGGTTGGTTGGCTCTACTTGTGGAGGTGGAGTAGAGCAAAGAGAACAAAAAACATCTGGTGATTAACTCTCTCTGAGTCTGAGTCCATGTAAGTATCCTGTCTGTGTGTACTGTACTGCGCACCAATGTGGCAACAAACGATGGTCTGCTTCAGGGGAAGAAATCCAAAGAACAATGTAAGGATCAGACACCAATTAAAAATCTACAAGATTAATAGCAAAGCATTACAATTACACTTTCAAATCAACAGGAGTATAGAAGTACACAAAACATAAAGACTAACCAGTGGGGTACACTAAACATGATGACAGACTAGTGTAGAACACAAGGGTAGTACACTACGGTAGTACACTGGACATGAGTATATGGGAACACAGAAAAGCTAAGACAACAGTTTTTTTTGTAGGCCTGTGGGAAATTATATCTTAAGAGTGGACTTGAATGTGTGTAGAGAGCTGTGATTGTACAGTAACTTGTGCATCTGTCTGTCTTTAGGACTATCACAAGAACAGACACTCGGGCTGGAGCCGAGGCTCAGTGGCCGACTGTGCAGGTAAGTTCATGCTCTTCATCAACAGTTCTATGTGCTCTTCATCAACAGTTCTATGTGCTCTTTATCAACATGTCGATGTGCTCTTCATCAACATGTCTATTTGCTCTTCATCAACAGTTCTATATGCTCTTCATCAACATGTCTATGTGCTCTTCAGTAAAATGTATTTGTGCTCTATATCAACATTTCTATGTGCTCTTCATCAACAATTCTGTGCTCTTTATCAACAGTTCTATGTGCTCTTCATCAACAGTGCTGGAGAAGGAGGTATAGCTGGAGAAGGAGGTAGAGCTGGAGAAGGAGGTCGAGCTGGAGAAGGAGGTAGAGCTGGAGAAGGAGGTTGAGCTGGAGAAGGAGGTAGAGCTGGAGAAGGAGGTCGAGCTGGAGAAGGAGGTCGAGCTGGAGAAGGAGGTCGAGCTGGAGAAGGAGGTAGAGCTGGAGAAGGAGGTAGAGCTGGAGAAGGAGGTAGAGCTGGAGAAGGAGGTAGAGCTGGAGAAGGAGGTCGAGCTGGAGAAGGAGGTCGAGCTGGAGAAGGAGGTCGAGCTGGAGAAGGAGGTAGAGCTGGAGAAGGAGGTTGAGCTGGAGGAGGTTGATCTGGAGAAGGAGGTCGAGCTGGAGAAGGTGGTAGAGATGGAGAAGGAGGTCGAGCTGGAGAAGGAGGTAGAGCTGGAGAAGGAGGTAGAGCTGGAGAAGGAGGTAGAGCTGGAGAAGGAGGTATAGCTGGAGAAGGAGGTAGAGCTGGAGAAGGAGGTCGAGCTGGAGAAGTAGGTAGAGCTGGAGAAGGAGGTTGAGCTGGAGAAGGAGGTAGAGCTGGAGAAGGAGGTCGAGCTGGAGAAGGAGGTCGAGCTGGAGAAGGAGGTCGAGCTGGAGAAGGAGGTAGAGCTGGAGAAGGAGGTTGAGCTGGAGAAGGAGGTTGAGCTGGAGAAGGAGGTAGAGCTGGAGAAGGAGGTAGAGCTGGAGAAGGAGGTAGAGCTGGAGAAGGAGGTAGAGCTGGAGAAGGAGGTAGAGCTGGAGAAGGAGGTCGAGCTGGAGGTGGCCAAGGCAGATAGAGTAGGATCACACAGGCCGATAAAGAAGAAAACAACAAAACGTCTTAAGGAAGAAACGGGACAATATCTCATTCCTCAGGAAGTTAGCCGATCTCTCTCGCTCTCGCCAATCGGGGAATCCGTTGTAGTTATCTTGCTACGGTTAGTTAACTTCTCAGTGTGGCCCTTTGTGAAGACAGGCCCTGTTTCCAACCACTGCTATCTCTCTGTCTCCAGGCACCTGCCATCCCAAAGCCTCCAGCATCCCACTGCTATCTATCACTATAGCTATCACTATAAATGAGCCATCATGCACTGCTAGGTCTGCTACTATATCAGAGCAAGAGGGAGTGTATTGTGGGGATGCTGAGAGTTATCTAGACATTGGCCAGTCTGGCGGACCTTATTGTTAAACCCATCGTTGTCAAGGGGTTATAGTCAGGGCCTCAGCCACATGCCATGTGTTCTAGTTAAAAGTACGTCTGAAGTGGCATCCTATCCTCAAATCCCTATACAGTCTAGTGCACTACTTTTGACCACAGTCGTCCACTAAATAGGGAATAGGGTGCCATTGGGGCTCTGGCCAAAAGTAGTACACTTTATAGCATACAACCTTACTGCTTATTTTCCTCACTATCTGACAATCTCTCCTACTCTGCATCCTAATTGGGACCCTATTTCCTAGTGCACTACGTTTGACCAGAACCCTAATGGGCCCTGGTCCAAAGTAGTACACAGTAAAGGGAATAGGGTGCCATTTGGGATGCAACCCTAGTAAAGCTGGAGATGATACAGCCAGGCAGAGCTGAGGGATGGATTGGGGCACCGCGATAACGTTACCACGCCAGTCAGTCCGACTGGGTTCTGTATGTGGACTCCCCCTCTGGTTTGGCTGGCGGGTGGTAGACGCCACAAGAATCTGCACGCCCCAGCACAGCTCCCCATTAATCTTAAAAATGATGTATGTGGTTTTCCACTCTACGTCTGAGGTTTGCTTTCCCATGCTTGGGTTCACATACAGGCTCCTGTCCAGCTCCTTCACTTTACATCAACAGGACTCCTAGAACTTCTTAGGGTCCATCCCAAATGACACCCTAGTCCCTACATAGTGCACTATTTTTGACCATGGCCCAAAGGACGCACCCCAGATGAACAGGCCTCCTAGAATCTCTTAGTGCTCTCCTCTCCTCTCCTCTCCATCCATCCATCCATCCATCCAAGCCTTAAACACAATCAGCAACACAATAACTCAGGACTTCACAGTATGCACCCTCTTGACAAAGTATCCAAAATATCTACAGTACCAGTCCAAAATTTGGACAAACCAACTAATTCAAGGGTTTTTCTTTATTTTTACTATTTTCTACATTGTAGAATAATAGTGAAGACTTCAAAACTATGAAATTACACATATGGAATCATGTAGTAACCAAAAAAGTGTTAAACAAATCAAAACATATTTTAGATTTTAGAAAATCTATAGAAAATAGAAAATAAAAGTAACAAATAGTTAAACAGAAGCAGTCAAATAACAAACGAGACTATATACAGGGGTAACTGGTACAGAGTCAATGTGCGGGGGCATCGGTTAGTTGAGGTAATTGAGATAATATGTACATGCAGGTAGAGTTAATGCGACTATGCATAGATTATAAACAGAGAGTAGCAGCAGCGTAAAAGAGGAGTCTGGGTAGCCCTTTGATTAGCTGTTTAGAGGTCGCATGACTTGGGGGTAGAAGCTGTTAAGAAGCCTTTTTGACCTCGACTTGGCGCTCTGGTACCACTTGGTACCACTTGGTACCACTTGCCGTGTGGTAGAAGAGAGAACAGTCTATGACTAGGGTGGCTGTAGTCTTTGACAATTTTTAGGGCCTTCCTCTGACACTGCCTGGTATGAAGGTCCTGGATGGCAGGAAACTTGGCCCCAGTGATGTACTGGGCCGTACGCACTACCCTCTGTAGTGCCTTGCGGTCGGAGGCCGAGCAGTTGCCATACCAGGCAGTGATGCAACCAGTCAGGATGGTTCTCGATGGTGCACAAGGCCATAGCAGACTCTCTATAGGAAAGTCAGATTTTCAATTTGTGTCTGTTATTTTGCCTTACTGAATTTTGAAACGATTTCTTGCTGTTTTGCTTTTATTTGCAGACACAGACAAAACACTGTGAAGAGGTTCTGCCTGGTTTGGTTTGCCACCTCAATCATCTGTGAAACCACAGCACCCTATTGGCCCTTGTTCAAAGTAGTGGTGCCATTTGGGAATCAGCTCATCTCTGTTTTTATGTTCTGTGGCTGCCAGCTGCCTGCGTGTCATATCACTAGGATCAATCACAAGTGTTTATTTTATGATATTGGCACAGACAGTGAGGACCTCCATTCCGTGTGTTGCGACAGTGTGATGGTGCTGACTGTGCCAATGGACCATGGACCCTCTTCTGTGCTCAGAGCGGACCGAGGCAGCCAGTGTTGGGAGCAACCAGTGAGACAGCGGCTCACCAAGTCTCATTAACCCTGTCAGCTTGCCGGGCACTGGGCTATCAGAGCACGGCCCCATCACAGCTCATCATCAGTGACTCACCAGCAGCATGAGGCCCCGCCCTTCAACAACTAGCACTACCTAACCTGGCTGTTACTGGTCTAAACCTGCCCTACAACCACTGCCAATACCTAACCTGGCTGTCACTGGTCCAAACCTGCCCTACAACCACCGCCAATACCTAACCTGGCTGTCACTGGTCACACCCTGCCCTACCACCATCATCACCAGCTACAGGCCCTACCTTATCACCACCACTGCCTTGCCTAAAAGGCACAGGTCCAATCCTACCACCAACACTACTTTGCCTAAGTGGCACAGGCCCTATCCTACCACCAACACTACTTTGCCTAAGTGGCACAGGCCCTATCCTACCACCTCCATAGTCACATTTTAAGAATTAAGACCTGCTGTATGTATCTTCTAGATCAGTGGCTGTGGTGTTAATAAGATCCACACACGTATTCTAGCTGGTTATGTTGTTGGAGGAATCAGTTGAGTCAAAGTTCCCTGGGCCTGGCCAGGGAGGGATTGAGGGAAGCCCCTGTGTTTTTCAGACATACTCTCTTACTACGAACGCCAACCAGCCCTGTTCTCTGGTTCTCGCCTCTGTGTTCCTCCATCCCTCTGGTCCTCAGGTCTCGGCCAGGTTTCAGCCAGGTTACCTGGCATGGCGAGCAGTTGTCTAAGGTGCCAGAGAGCCTTGCCTTCTCTCTATCCACACTCTACACTGCTATTTTTAGCCGCACTCCTCTTCTCCCCCCCACTCCTCTCCTCCCCCTTAGTGGCACCAGTGTTTGCTGAGTGTGTTGTGTGTGTTGTGACAGAGGCCCTCATGGGAGCACTAATGATACAGTGTCTCCATCTCTCTCCCCGTCCCACACACTCACACACACACACACACTCAGATAGAGATTGTTTAAACAGTATCTTAAGCCGGGAATGGCTCCCATGACAACTCCAAAAATATTTACAAGCATCCAAGCCGCACACACCGGAAAGGATCATGTCTGCAGCAACCTAGCCACACACACTGCAGGCTACCTTTAGCAATGTTTTTTTCATTCTTTTTTTATTGTTGTCTCCCTCTTGCTTTATTTTTTATTGTTTTGTTGTTTTTCACCAGAGATTGAATTTGTTTTACTTAATGAATCCTGAAGTAATGTTATGTATGTGTATAGATGCGTGTCGTAGAGCCCTGTTTGACCCAGTGATCATGTCCATAACATTGGGATGCTACAAGAGCATTTCCCCTTGCTAATCGCTGTACACAGTGTGCAAAATAGACCAGAACATTCTGAATAGATGGGACAGCTAGGCACTAAATCCAGAGTTTGAAAATATTAGAGCATCAAGTGCAGCACATTTATCTTGCTGTTTACCTAGCTGTTTACCTAGATATTTACCTACCTGTTCACCTAGATATTTACCTACCTGTTTACCTAGCTGTTCACCTAGATATTTACCTACCTGTTACCTAGCTGTTTACCTACCTGTTCACCTAGCTGTTCACCTAGATATTTACCTACCTGTTTACCTAGCTGTTTACCTAGCTGTTTACCTACCTGTTCACCTAGCTGTTCACCTAGATATTTACCTACCTGTTTACCTAGCTGTTTACCTACCTGTTCACCTAGCTGTTCACCTAGATATTTACCTACCTGTTTACCTAGCTGTTTACCTAGCTGTTAACATAGCGGTTTACCTAGATATTTACCTACCTGTTTACCTAGCTGTTTACCTAGCTGTTAACATAGCGGTTTACCTAGATATTTACCTACCTGTTTACCTAGCTGTTAACATAGCGGTTTACCTAGATATTTACCTACCTGTTTACCTAGCTGTTTACCTACCTGTTCACCTAGCTGTTCACCTAGATATTTACCTACCGGTTTACCTAGCGGTTTACCAAGCTGTTAACATAGCGGTTTACCTAGATATTTACCTACCTGTTTACCTAGCGGTTTACCTAGCTGTTAACATAGCGGTTTACCTAGATATTTACCTACCTGTTTACCTAGCGGTTTACCTAGCTGTTAACATAGCGGTTTACCTAGATATTTACCTACCTGTTTACCTAGCTGTTTACCTAGCTGTTTACCTACCTGTTCACCTAGCTGTTCACCTAGATATGTACCTACCGGTTTACCTAGCGGTTTACCTAGCTGTTAACATAGCGGTTTACCTAGATATTTACCTACCTGTTTACCTAGCGGTTTACCTAGCTGTTAACATAGCGGTTTACCTAGATATTTACCTACCTGTTTACCTAGCTGTTTACCTAGCTGTTTACCTACCTGTTCACCTAGCTGTTCACCTAGATATGTACCTACCGGTTTACCTAGCGGTTTACCTAGCTGTTAACATAGCGGTTTACCTAGATAATAATTTCCTTGTGGACATCCTAAAAATAGTTTAAAGTGAAATTCCACTGCAGGTGTTTCTAGTGACATGTTTTTTGCGAAGAACTATTGGAAGGTGACAATGGTGCATTCTTAGTGAAACTTAAATAACATTTGGATAATCAATCAATCAACATAAATCACATCTATTATCAACAGTCCTCACTGACAAAGCTTCTTTCTCCCCCTCTCCCCCTCTCTTTCTCTCTCTCCCTTTCTCTCTCCCCTTCTCTCTCTCTTTCTCCCTCATCCTCACTCTCTGTCTCTCCTCCCTTCCTCTCTCTGTCTGTGTCTATCTCATCTCTCTCTCTCTCAATTCAATTCAATTCAATTCAATTCAAGGGCTTTATTGGCATGGGAAACATGTGTTAACATTGCCAAAGCAAGTGAGGTAGATAATACTCTCTCTCTCTCTCTTTCTCTCTCCCTTTCTCTCTCCCCTTCTCTCTCTCTTTCTCCCTCTCCCTCATCCTCGCTCTCTGTCTCTCCTCCCTTCTCTCTCTGTCTGTGTCTCTCATCTCTCTCTCTCTCTCTCCCTTTCTCTCTCCCCTTCTCTCTCTCTCTCTCTCCCTTTCTCTCTCCCCTTCTCTCTCTCTTTCTCCCTCTCCCTCATCCTCACTCTCTGTCTCTCCTCCCTTCTCTCTCTCTGTCTGTGTCTCTCTCATCTCTCTCTTTCTCTCTCTCCCCTTCTCTCTCTTTCTCCCTCTCCCTCATCCTCGCTCTCTGTCTCTCCTCCCTTCTCTTTCTCTGTCTGTGTCTCTCTCTCTCTCTCTCTCAGATGATGGGAATATCGTCCATGTTAGTGGGGTTGGGAAACCCTTTGGTCCTTGCTGTTTCAAGGGTGATATCATGGGCTGTGGCATCACGTTCCCACGATACTACATACTTCGTGAAAATAACCTCAATGAGACGGTGCACATTTTCAATTCAGATTAATAGATTGTTATTATTACAGAATGGAGATTTGTTTACAATAGAGGAAGTTAAAAGAGTTTCCAATGTCACTTGTTCCCATTAATGACATACCAGTTCCTCCCTGAAACCAACAGATGTGATGTAGAACAAGAGGGCATAGTGACACTTGCCTGAATTGAGATTGAATGGGAGATGAGTCAGCCGTCTGGGCCGAATCTTAATTTCCGTAGAATTTTCACTTCGGCTGCGTTCACACAGGCAGCACAATGAGGATATTTTTCCCCCAGACACACACACACACTGTCACGCCCTGACCTGTCACGCCCTGACTTTGTCTCTATTTTGGTTTGGTCAGGACGTGAGTTGGGGTGGGCATTCTATGTTTTGTGTTTCTATGATTTTCTATTTCTATGTTTTGGCCAGGTATGGTTCTCAATCAGGGGTAGCTGTCTATCGTTGTCTCTGATTGGGAACCATGCTTAGGTAGCCTTTTTTCCCACCTGTCTTTGTGGGAAGTTGACTTTCTTTATGGCACTTAGCCTTAAGCTTCACGGTTTTGTTTTGTAGTGTATATTGTTTTGTTCGGCGTCTTTTCTTAATTAAAGAACATGTACGCTCACAACGCTGCACCTTGGTCCGCTCCTTTCAACAGCCATGACAGAACTTCCCACCATCAAAGGACCAAGCAGCATGGTAAGGAGGAGCAGCATGGCCAGGGGTATCAGACAACCTGGGAGGAGGTAGAGAGGTGGTCGGTCGACCCAGGGAGAGTGCCAGAGCCCGCCTGGGATTCTGTGGAGCAGTGCGAAGAGGGATACCGGAGGGTGGAGTCGACGAGACGAACACGGCTGGCAGGGAAGCCCGAGAGGCAGTCCGGAGCCTCCAGCGACGACGGTGCCCAGTCCGGAGCCTCCAGCGACGACGGTCTTCAGTCCGGAGCCTCCAGCGACGAAGGTCTACAGTCCGGAGCCTACACCGACGAAGGTCTACAGTCCGGAGCGCCCAGCTACGATGGTGCCCATTCCGGAGCCTCCAGCGACAACGGTGCCCATTCCGGAGCCTCCAGCTACGATGGTGCCCATTCCGGAGCCTCCAGCGACAACGGTGCCCATTCCGGAGCCTCCAGCAACGAGGGTCCCAGGTCCGGGGTCGGCGGCGAGGGTCCCTGCATCAGAGGTGCCACCAAAGTGGGGTGAGCCAGCGGTGGAGCGGGGTCTGCGTCCCGCACCTGAGCTGCCGCGGATAGATGCCTGACCCTCCTCTATAGGTTTAGGTTTTGCGGCCGGAGTCCGCACCTTTGGGGGGGGGGGGGGGGGGGTACTGTCACGCCCTGACCTTAGAGATCCTTTTATGTCTCTATTTTGGTTTGGTCAGGGCGTGAGTTTGGGTGGGCATTCTATGTTTTGTGTTTCTATGATTTTCTATGTTTTGGCAGGGAATGGTTCTCAATCAGGGGTAGCTGTCTATCGTTGTCTCTGATTGGGAACCATGCTTAGGTAGCCTTTTTTCCCACCTGTCTTGGTGGGAAGTTGACTTTCTTTATGGCATTTAGCCTTACGCTTCACGGTTTTGTTTCGTAGTGTGTATTGTTTTGTTCGGCGTCTTTTCTTAATTAAAGAACATGTACGCTCACCATGCTGCACCTTGGTCCGCTCCTTTCAACAGCCGTGACACACACACACACACACACACACACTGGAGTCACTAGAAATGTTATAGCTACACGAGAAAGGCAATATTAACAAACTGGCTGTTCTGACGTTTTTTTATATATTATTCATCGACAACCAGAAACTCAATAGGCGTACATACAGAGGTGCTTTTAGAGTGATTGGGTAATGATTTGATGTGTGATGTGATTTCAGTGAGTGTCAGTGAGATGGTTCTGGACCTACAGTAGGTGTGGGGAATGACTTTGGGCTCCCCCTTGTGGTTATGCAAGTGTTCTTCAATGATTGTGATGTGGTTGTTTTACCTATCTTAGTTGAATGGACTGAGATTCAATTAAAGGTGTGCTGTCGACAATCCCATTGAACATTACTTTTAAAGGTTCTTTCCACTTCCGCTGACATCCGCAGCGTTCTCCTTGAACGTCAAGAAAAATGCCTTAAAAATGTGCATTAGCTGTGTGATTGAATCCCGGTTATTGTGGATAGAGTGTCTGCTAAATGACTCAAATGTGAATTTAAAAAGTAGCCCCCGTGTGGCTATATGTTGAGTGGCAGCTGTTCTTCACCGTGATCCCGGGAGAAGGTGGTTTCTACTCCGCCGTGAGGATGCTGAGCAGCAAGGAGAAGGTCAAGGTGAGGCAATTATTTCCCATGGAGGGCCACATAAGAATATATTTTTGCCACCACGGGGCCAGAATCATACTACAGGATTATACATCATGTGTATAAATGTTTGACAGATATACCTACTGTAAATCACGTCCAGATATGCTACTTATTTTACTTTTGTTTACATCCAATAAACCACATCCACGTTCTGCTTTTGGTAGGTATTTTCATTATTAAACATGCAATGAACTACATAACGGGTATGCACAAAAACACAAGAAAGAGAGCGAGCTCAACATTACATTTAAACTACTCAATCAGTGTGAGGAGTCAAGTCTCTGATGGGCATTGACTAGAGCAGTGAAGTCAGGTGTAGTTGTGACGTGTGTCTTGACTTGTTACAGTTCACATACATAGGTTGACCCAAACAGTACACAGGTTGACCCAAACAGTACAAACATCTTCTGAGCATGACTCCTAATCTTTGAAAAGTTTTGTTCATTGCCAGATGCATAGAACCTTGTCAGTGACATTGTTTTGAATAGTTCTCCAACCACTGCATCAGACTGAAGATCGATAAGCTCAAGTTGCAGGTCAGTGGGAGCGTTATCCATATTGAAGATGTAAGGAGAAGAAACCAACAGCATGTCCTTTTCCAATACTTTAGAATCCTAAAACGACAAGAAAACTCACCGTTCAAAGCACACAGCAGCGATGTATACTTCTCCCACTGGTCATCTGATAGGGAACATACTAGTAGTGTCATCTGATAGGGAACAGACTAGTAGTGTCATCTGATAGGGAACAGACTAGTAGTGTCATCTGATAGGGAACAGACTAGTAGTGTCGGAAGGCTGATGTGATTGTTGGCTTCTACTTGGTGGGTTAGTAGGCGTCATTTTCCCTTGAAGGCTTTGAGAAGGCTATACATCTGATGTTCAAAAAGGCCCTTCCCTTGTAGGTTGGAATTCAGTTCATTCATGAGGGTCATGATGTCCACGGTCAAGGCAAAATCAGCCAACCGTTATTTATCTTACAGTTGAGGGAAATCCACATATTTTCCTTTCATAAAAACTCTACAATCTCCGACTTCAGGTCCCACACCCTTTAAGCACCTTCCCCAAACTCAGCCATCTCCGACTTCAGGTCCCACACCCTTTAAGCACCTTCCCCAAACTCAGCCATCTCCGACTTCAGGTCCCACACCCTTTAAGCACCTTCCCCAAACTCAGCCATCTCCGACTTCAGGTCCCACACCCTTTAAGCACCTTCCCCAAACTCAGCCATCTCCGACTTCAGGTCCCACACCCTTTAAGCACCTTCCCCAAACTCAGCCATCTCATGTTTGTGTGGTAAGGGAGATCTGCACCTTCCCCAAACTCAGCCATCTCATGTTTGTGTGGTAGGGGAGATCTGCACCTTCCCCAAACTCAGCCATCTCATGTTTGTGTGGTAGGGGAGATCTGCACCTTCCCCAAACTCAGCCATCTCATGTTTGTGTGGTAGGGGAGATCTGCACCTTCCCCAAACTCAGCCATCTCATGTTTGTGTGGTAGGGGAGATCTGCACCTTCCCCAAACTCAGCCATCTCATGTTTGTGTGGTAGGGGAGATCTGCACCTTCCCCAAACTCAGCCATCTCATGTTTGTGTGGTAGGGGAGATCTGCACCTTCCCCAAACTCAGCCATCTCATGTTTGTGTGGTAGGGGAGATCTGCGTGATCCGACTCTCTCTTCCAACAGTGAGACAAACTGTCTGTGGTTTAAAGATGTTGCTCTTATGAAGTTTACCACTTTAGTGACTGTATCCACAACATGGCTCATTTCCAGAACACATTTCCAGAGCACCTCCTGATGAATAACGTAACGCAGGAAAATTATTTTCTGATCTGGGTTCAGCTCAGTTACTTGATCTTGTATCCTTTTCAAAAGACCAGCATTTTTTCCTGTCAAGTTTGGGCACCCATCAGTGGTCACACAGGATAACTTTTTAAAACTAAGTCCCAGCTTTGCCACATACGTATTAACCTCATCCAATAAATATTTCTCTGTTGTTGTGCTCTTCATTGACTGCACTGAAGAAAGGTCCTCTGTAGTTTCAACGTCTGGGGTTACGCCTTGTAAGAATATCAACAATTGCCCCGTGTCACCTGCATCACTGCTCTCATTCAGGGCCAAGGAGAAATAGGTGAAATCCTTTACCTTGTCTTTCAACTGCTGTTCTATATTCTCTGCAATGTCCTCAACACGCTGTGTCACTGTGACAGGGGAAACATTTTCAAACAGCTCCTTCTTGCGGGGCAAAGTTATGCTGCGGTGTCAAATCAAATATAATCAAACATTAAAGATTCTTTAATGAATTCGCTCCCAGCGAGTGGCTTGCTATGTTGATCCATTTTTGGGGACAGTACTTAGCTAGCTCTCGCAATTCCGTTGTTTGCTGAATGCAGTTTTGTGAAAAGTCTTTGCTGCAACTGAGAAAGCAACTCTTTCGATGCACCTGTCCTCTGCTCAGAAGACATATTCCTATATTTCTCTGCCTGCGTCGTCTGGAAGTGTCGGGACAAGTTGTAGTCTTTCAAGACAGTGATGCTCTCTTTGCACACTAAGCACACAGCTTTCCTTGATACTTCAATGATTGAACGTGTCAATGTCAACATCCTACATTCATCGTCTACTTTTTTCTTTGAAGAACTCGTTTTTTTCTACTATAGCTACTATTAGTACCTGTGACGTGTGTCAGCCTGTCAGTCACTGTCTGTCCTCGTGCAGTTATTTATACCTGCCTTCAAAATAAATGTCTCACAAGGGGTGGGAGTTAAATCATTTCCCCAAGGCGAGAATTAATTGAGCTTTTCATTTGTATAGCAAATACGCTTTTTCAAAACTTTACTATCGCAAATTCTTGATGTGATCTGAGCATGATTCCACTGGCCGCATTGAATCAGGTCGCTGGCGCATACGGTCCCGGGCAAGCCTTTTCCCGGGCCTGCTCTAAATGGATAAACCTGATCAACCTGCATCCTCTAAATGAATGAACCTGACCAACCTGCATCCTCTAAATGAATGAACCTGACCAACCTGCATCCTCTAAATCAGGGGTGTCAAAGTCAAATGGACGGAGGGCCAAATAAAAAAATCAGCTACAAGACGAGGGCCGGACTGTTCGAATGTTCATTGAAAAATTTTTAAATTACGCATATAGTCTAGTGAACCTAATTGAACCTACTGAAAACCTAACAAATATATTACAATATGATCAGATAAATAAAGCAATATTTTCTTATGGCTCTGTCAGTAATCTTTAATTTTCAACAGACACAAAAGACAAATTTCCTTTATATAAATATCCCCATAACATGAACATTAAATGAAAGAAACCGGTATTCAAGGCACCATCAGTAGACTATATTTTCTATTTTAGCAAAAGTGGGCTAAATTTACTTCAAAGAAAAAACAATAATAGCAATTTTCTATCATCCACTCAACTGAAATATTTTTAAAATATAATTGGATTGAAATACAAAAAAATAAAGTGCAAAAATCTATTAATCAAAAACAACACTTTGTTTAAGGAGAAGTAACATGCAGTGAAAACAAATATTAAATTTTAACTTTTAAACTTGAACTGAGTAAAAACTCTAAATATGTGATTGCACAGTAATGTTCACTTGTTTGAGGTTGAGGGTGATACTTGGTGGTGTCCCATCTTTTCCACAAGTTCATCAATGTTCGGGGTAAGGCTCTGAGCTGAAGAAATCCTCAGAATTGAGTGGAGGTGTTCAGCAGTAAGTCGACTTCTGTGTGATGTTTTGTTCAGGTTCATCAAAGAAAACAGTTGTTCACACAGGTATGTGCTGCCAAACATAGACAACGTTTGAGCAGCCTGGATGCGCAGCTGGGGCATTGTGCCGGGGAGGAAACGGGCGAACTCCGCAGCACCCACTGCTGCATATTTTGCCCTCAGTGCATCATTGCATTGGAGGTCAATCAACTCCATTTGGAGGTTTGGTGGTGAGCTTTCCACGTCAACAGCAAATGGGTTACCGAGCAGTTCCAACCTGCTTTTTTGTGCTTCAAAGTCAGCAAATCGGCGTCGAAAGTCAGCGGCAAGCATACCTATTTTATCAGCCAACTGTGTGCTCGGGAACGCACTGGTAGAGAGCTTCTCTTTCATGGTCTGGCAGCTGGGAAAGTGGCTCAAATTTTCTTTCCGCATCTGCGTCTCCCACAGAGTCAGTTTGGTTTTAAATGCCTTCACTGTACTGTACATATCAGAGATGACACGATCCCGACCCTGCAGCTGCAAGTTTATTGCATTCAGATGACTCGTAATGTCACACAGAAAAGCCATTTCACACAGAAACATTTCGTCTCGGAGTTGTGTTGTGTCTTTCCCTTTGCTGTCCAAGAACAGACAAATCTCCTCACGAAGCTCGAAACATCTTTGAAGCACCTTTCCCTGGCTTAGCCATCGCACCTCTGTGTGATAAGGCAAATCACCATGCTCCGTTTCTAACTCCGTCAGAAATGCCTTGAACTGGCGGTGATTCAAACCTTTGGCTCTGATAAAGTTAACTGTGCGCGTGATGATGCTCATTACATGCTCCATTTTCAAGGCTTTACCGCACAACGCTTCCTGGTGTATGATACAATGATAAGCTGTCAGCTCACCTGTCGCGTTTTCCTCTTGCATCTTTTCCCGTATCTTCGCCACCAGTCCGCTCCTGTGTCCACACATCGCAGGTGCTCCGTCGGTTGTCAAACCCACGAGTTTTTCCCAAGGCAGCTCCATCTCATTTACACATCTTGACACCTCTTCATACAAATCATGCCCCGTAGTTGTGCCATGCATAGGACGTAAAGCCAAAAACTCCTCTGTCACGCTTAGGTTGGAGTCCACTCCGCGGATGAAAATTGACAACTGGGCAATGTCAGAAATGTCGGTGCTCTCATCCACAGCCAAGGAATATGCAATAAAATCTTTTCCCTTTTTCACAAGCTGCTCTTTTAGATTGATGGACAACTGGTCTACTCTCTCGGCAATGGTGTTTCTGCTCAGACTCACATTTAAAAAGAGTTGCCTTTTTTCTGGGCAAACTTCGTCACAAACTTTAATCATGCAGTTTTTGATGAAATCCCCCTCCGTAAATGGCTTTAGCGATGGATTTAGCGATCTCTTCTGCCAAAATAAAACTGGCCTTGACAGTTGCGTCCGCGTGTGTGTCCGCGTGTTTCGTTTCATAATGTCGTCTCAGATTATACTCTTTCAGTACCGCCACACTTTCTCCACACAGAAGACACACAGGTTTTCCAGCTACCTTCGTGAACATATACTCCGACTCCCACCTTGTTTGAAACCCCCGGTTCTCAGTATCCACCTTCCGTTTTGCCATTTTTGATGGGTATCTGAAAGTTAATTTTACTGTGATGCTGACGACTGCTGTGCCAATAAATATTGAAATGAAGCAGCCTACTGCTCGGTGCGTCACCTTTGCATTGTGGGAAATGTAGTATTGGTGCGTGTAAAAGATCTGCGGGCTGCCGGCTTGCTGCGGGCCGGTTCTAATAATAAATCAAGATCATCCCAGGGGCCGTAAAAAACCTTCTTGCGGGCCGGATGTGGCCCGCGGGCCTTGACTCTGACATATGTGCTCTAAATGAATGAACCTGACCAACCTGCATCCTCTAAATAATTGAACCTGACCTACCTGCATCCTCTAAATGAATGAACCTGACCAACCTGCATCCTCTAAATGAATGAACCTGACCAACCTGCATCCTCTAAATGAATGAACCTGACCAACCTGCATCCTCTAAATGATTGAACCTGACCAACCTGCATCCTCTAAGTGGATAAAACTGACCAACCTGCATCCTCTAAATGAATGAACCTGACCAACCTGCATCCTCTAAATGAATGAACCTGACCAACCTGCATCCTCTAAATGAATGAACCTGACCAAACTGCATCCTCTAAATAAATGCACCTGACCAACCTGCATCCTCTAAATGAATGAACCTGACCAACCTGCATCCTCTAAATAAATGCACCTGACCAACCTGCATCCTCTAAATGAATGAACCTGACCAACCTGCATCCTCTAAATGAATGAACCTGACCAACCTGCATCCTCTAAATGATTGAACCTGACCAACCTGCATCCTCTAAGTGGATAAAACTGACCAACCTGCATCCTCTAAATTAATGAACCTGACCAACCTGCATCCTCTAAATGAATGAACCTGACCAACCTGCATCCTCTAAATGAATGAACCTGACCAACCTGCATCCTCTAAATTAATGAACCTGACCAACCTGCATCCTCTAAATGAATGAACCTGACCAACCTGCATCCTCTAAATGGATAAACCTGACCAACCTGCATCCTCTAAATGAATGAACCTGACCAACCTGCATTCTCTAAATGAATGAACCTGACCAACCTGCATCCTCTAAATGAATGAACCTGACCAACCTGCATCCTCTAAATGAATGCACCTGACCAACCTGCATCCTCTAAATGAATGCACCTGACCAACCTGCATCCTCTAAATGGATAAACCTGACCAACCTGCATCCTCTAAATGAATGAACCTGACCAACCTGCATTCTCTAAATGAATGAACCTGACCAACCTGCATCCTCTAAATGAATGAACCTGACCAACCTGCATCCTCTAAATGAATGCACCTGACCAACCTGCATCCTCTTAATGAATGCACCTGACCAACCTGCATCCTCTAAATGATTGAACCTGACCAACCTGCATCCTCTAAATGAATGAACCTGACCAACCTGCATCCTCTAAATGAATGAACCTGACCAACCTGCATCATCTAAATGAATGCACCTGACCAACCTGCATCCTCTAAATGAATGCACCTGACCAACCTGCATCCTCTAAATGATTGAACCTGACCAACCTGCATCCTCTAAGTGGATAAAACTGACCAACCTGCATCCTCTAAGTGGATAAAACTGACCAACCTGCAACCTCTAAATGGATAACCCTGCATGTCCAACATTTCTGCTGAGTCAGGGAGCCCCAAACATAGCAATGCAATGCATGTCCAAAATTTCTGCTGAGTCAGGGAGCCCCAAACATAGCAATGCAATGCATATCCAAAATTTCTGCTGAGTCAGGGAGCCCCAAACATAGCAATGCAATGCATGTCCAACATTTCTGCTGAGTCAGGGAGCCTGCTGGCAATTCCGGTTATAGGCACTAGGCTTCTGTTTCTCCATACAGTGAGTGAGTAGTGCCCTCCTGTGAGCACTAGGCTTCTGTTTCTCCGTACTAGTGAGTGAGTAGTGCCCTCCTGTGAGCACTAGGCTTTTGTTTCTCCGTACTAGTGAGTGAGTAGTGCCCTCCTGTGAGCACTAGGCTTCTGTTTCTCCGTACTAGTGAGTGAGTAGTGCCCTCCTGTGAGCACTGGGCTTCTGTTTCTCCGTACTAGTGAGTGAGTAGTGCCCTCCTGTGAGCACTGGGCTTCTGTTTCTCCGTACTAGTGAGTGAGTAGTGCCCTCCTGTGAGCACTGGGCTTCTGTTTCTCCGTACTAGTGAGTGAGTCGTGCCCTCCTGTGAGCACTGGGCTTCTGTTTCTCCGTACTAGTGAGTGAGTAGTGCCCTCCTGTGAGCACTGGGCTTCTGTTTCTCCGTACTAGTGAGTGAGTAGTGCCCTCCTGTGAGCACTGGGCTTCTGTTTCTCCGTACTAGTGAGTGAGTCGTGCCCTCCTGTGAGCACTGGGCTTCTGTTTCTCCGTACTAGTGAGTGAGTAGTGCCCTCCTGTGAGCACTGGGCTTCTGTTTCTCCGTACTAGTGAGTGAGTCGTGCCCTCCTGTGAGCACTGGGCTATGCTTCCTAACTGGCACCCTATTCACTATATATGTTTTATTTAACCTTTATGTAACTAGGCAAGTCCTTTAAGAGCAACTTATTTACAATGACGGCCTAGGAACAGTGGGTTAACTGCCTTGTTCAGGGGCAGAACGACAGATTTTTACCTTGTCAGCTCGGGGATTTGATCTACCAACCTTTCGGTTACTGGCCCAACACTAACCACTAGGCTACCGGCACTACTTTTGACCAGAGTCCTATGTGCCCTAGCCTGGGTACCATACTTTTTAGCTATACGTGCCCTGGTCAAAACTAATGCCCTATATATAATAGGGTGCCATTTGGGATGCCGACAGATTCTCTGTGTGAGTGAGTAGTGCCCTTCTGTGAGCACTCACTAACCTGCCTACTGGGGGGGGGGCTTGGTCAGGGAAGTGACCCAAGAACCAAAATGGTCACTGATAGAGCTGCAGAGTTCCCTTCCAGAAGGACAACCATCTCTGCAGCACTCCACCAATCAGGCCTTTATGGTAGAGAGGCCAGATGGAAGTCATTCCACAGTAAAAGGCACATGAGAGCCCGCTGGAGTGTTCCAAAAGACACCTAAAGACTCTTGACCATGAGAAACAAGATTCTCTGGTCTGATGAAACCAAGTTTGAACTCTTTGACCTGAATGCCAAGCGTCACGTCTGGAGGAAACCTGGCACCATCCCTACAGCGAAGTATGGTGGCAGCATCATGCTGTGGGGATGTTTTTCAGCGGCAGGGACTGGGACACTAGTCAGGATCGAGGGAAAGATGAATGGAGCAAAGTACAGAGAGATCCTTGATGAAAACCTGCTCCAGAGCGCTCAGGACCTCAGACTGGGGTGAAGGTTCACCTTCCAAGAGGACAATGACCTTAAGCAAACATAACAACGCAGCAGTGGTGTCGGGACAAGTCTCAATGTCTTTGAGTGTCCCAGCCAGGATCTGCAGAGAAGAATGGGAGAAACTCCCCAAATGCAGGTGTGCCAAGCTTTTAAAATTTTATTTCACCAGGTAGGCCAGTTGAGAACAAGTTCTCATTTACAACTGCAACCTGGCCAAGATAAAGCAAAGCAGTGCAACAAAAAAACACCACAGAGTTACACATGGAATAAACAAAAGTAGTCAATAACAATAGAAAAATGCATATACAGTGTGTGCAAATGGAGTAAAAGAGGTAAGGCAATAAATAGGTCATAGTAGCGAAGTAATTACAATTTAACGTAACAAAACGTGGTAAAAGTCAAAGGGTCTGAATACTTTCCCCACTCACTGTAATACATGTATCAAAAGGTGGTTATTTCCATTTTTCGATCTACATGTGTATAATGAGACTAGAGGTCACTGAATATTTTGTATAACAATTTCTTTATTCAAATTTGAACAATGATAACCAGCAGAATACGTAATATGGTGGAAACCCTTCCAGTCCTTACAGCTATCCTGCTGTTCTGATAAAACATACCACCTTAAAAACATTCATAAAACTACTGTATTTTCAAATACAGACAAAAATGGTGTCTCATTCACTGGGTTCAGTTCATATTATCAGCATTTGTTTGGCTTGTACCATCTTCCGGACAAATCCAGAGCCAAGGTAAAATTTACATAGATAAATTATTACAATGAGTAGTAGTAGAAAAGAAAGAAACTGACATCACACCAAACACAGCCAGACACCGTTCTTTAGGTTAAAGGGAAATGAAGAGAGAAAATCTACATTTCAAACAAAAACAACAAGGAGGGGCGGAAGTTCAGTCAACAGCCTGTTGATTATGTCTAATAATGTTCCTGACTTAATAAACCAGTCTCTTTCAGTCCTCTTCGTCCTCATCTTCCTCATAGTAGCGGTTCCTCTTAATCATCTCTTCTACAGACACGGCCTCCTTGCCATCCCAGAAGCCCACATCCTGAGACATGTGGTTGGTCTTGGGTCTAGGCTCCGCCTCCGGAGACGAGGGGGGCGTGACGATCTCTGACAAGGCAGTGTGGCAGTTTTGAGAAGGTAACCCTTCCCCATCTTCTCCCTCCATCTTCTCTTCTTCATGCCAGTCCTCCTTCACTCCCTGTTCTTCTTTTGACTCTAGTGATTCGTGGTGGTTCTCTTTTAGAGGTGTTTCTCTACCCTCCTCAGTGCTGGTTTGGACATCAACATAGCTGTCGTCAGAAGGTGTGTGGTAGTCATGTGACAGGCTGTCAGATTGTTCCCGGACCTCTATGATCTGTTCCTCAGGACTGGAGGCCAGCTCAGGCTCCCTGTCCTCCAATGAGCTCATCCTCTCCAGCAGTTCTGGCTCAGGATTGGCTGTCTGACTGGCAGCAGGGGCAGGAGCATGGGAGGGGCTGGCCAATGAGAAGGGCTGGCTGCGCTCTTTGAGGGAGGAGCTCCTGCAGAGGGTGGAGCGTTCGGTGGACTCTGGGCTCTGGTCGGGGAAGGCCGAGTCACCCTCTGGGGGCCACTTGGCACGGGATGGTCTGCCACCGGAGCTCCCTTCTGAGGTGGGGCTGGACCCCATGTTACCCCCCTCTCCATCTCCTTCGGTACGGGGAGGCCAGGAAATCTTCAGCCGACGTGTCTCCACTGGCTTGTCCTTCTCTGTGGAGATCTGGGTACGGGTCTCTAGGGAGGCTGTTACCACATTGACCTTGGCCAGTGGAGACTCCTCCACTGCTGGGCTGATCAACAGTGTGCCGGTAGAGGCACACTTCTTCAGCTCGTCTTTGGAGAAGGAGGTGACCTCTGTGGTCTGTTCGGTCCGCTGTTCCTCCCCAGCCCCACTCTCTCCTTTGGTCTCCCACAGCTCCTTGTGAGGGCGCAGGCCGAAGCCCTCATCATAGTTGCCCTTGGCCTTGAACAGCTGACAGAAGTGAGGCTTGCAATAGACAAGGCTGTGCAGAGAGGCGTAGGTTCCCAGGCTGTCCAGCAGAGGGAGACAAAACACATTGAGAAAGGCCATACTTTTTATAATCAAGCAGCATAAACCCTCATCCTTGAAAACTCAAGAGGAACAAGATGTGAACCTAACAACAATATAAGGTCCACTAACAGTTAGGTTCACAGATGTTTAAACAACAAACAAACAATTCTTTGCTGCATGGCATCTGTCCAATCCACTTACCTGAGTTTGGTGTTGCAGTGGGAGCATCTGAAGCAGGTGTTGTGGAAGACCTGTTGGTTGGCCACCAGTCTCTCCAGAGGGTAGACGGTCTTCTGACACGACACACAGCTCTCCTGTGCAGGCAAGCAGAAGCTCTGTGCACACACAAAATAGAGGCATTCAAGGCAGGTTAATTAGGAGAGGGAATGGCTTTCTCTGAGAAAAATGCAGAAAAGGTACTGTTGAACTCACCCTGGGGTTCTTGGGCTGAGCTTGATCGTTCTGGGTCGAGGATACAGAGGAGGTGCCGATACTGGAGCCTGCTGTGACATGAGACTAATATCAGCAACAGAGGGAGCTGTTGTGAATATACTGACCTAATACACAGAGTACCCCAAACATTAGAAACACATTCCTAATATTGAGGTGCTTGCGTGCATCTGCCCACTCCCTCAGCTTTAATTTGTCGGGACATGGACTCCACAAGGTGTCGAAAGCATTCCACTTAGAAGCTGGCACACGTTGATTCCAATGCTTCCCACAGTTGTGTCAAGTTGGCTGGATGTCCTTTAGGTGATGGACCATTCTTGAAACACAGGAAACTGTTTGAGCGTGAGAAACCCATCAGAGTTGCTGTTCTTGACATACTCAAACCGGTGCGCCTGGCACCGACCATACCCTGTTCAAAGGCACTTAACTTTTGTCTTTCCAATTCCCCCTCAATGTCACACATGCACAATCCATGTCTCAATTGTCTCAAGGCTTAACATCCTTCTTTAACCTGTCTCCTCAGCTTTACCTACACTTAATTGCACATCTGGCCCTTTAATTGGCATCTACTGTGCTGTCTAACGTGCAGGTATAGTGATGGTTCTATACTACTGCTGCTCATTTCATGGCAAAGTTTGCAAATAAATCCTAATGATATACTTCTGCCAGGTAAGTCAAATTGAATGCACGTAGATCAGAATCAGCCTCTCCTTATATTGTTCCTGCACTGCGAATTACCATCTTCAGTAAAAGTGATGCAAATTAGGCAGCCAAATGAACGCCTCTCACATATGCGACTCGCTTCCCGACAATTACCAAGAAGAGCCATTCGTTTGCGATCGACCCATCGCTACTGGCTACACATGGAGTGATGAACACCAGCACCATACTTCCAGACAGGGGCAATATTGCTGAAACTTAATATTGAAACAGATATTGTGTTAGGTTTGGCTTTTTAAGCCAATAGTGGCTAACCAGGGGTGGGATAATGTCAACCTTGCATTTGTTTGATAGTAGCTGGGAGCTTGCGGTGTCTGATACTTGAAAGATTTATGACAGTTTGTGGTGGAACAGGTGAATATTGCATGTACTTTCAGAATTGTTTGGCGAGCTACTCATAGGTGGCCTGTGAGCTACTCATAGGTGGCCTGCGAGCTACAGGTAGGTCACAACCAACCTGTTGGAGACCATGATACCGAATGAAGTGGATTTAACAAGGGACATCAAAAGGGATCAAAGCTTTCACCTGGATTCACCTAGACAGTGTATGTCATGGAAAGAGTCGGTGTCCTTAATGCTTTGTACACTCAGTGGAGGAGACATAAATGATGACGAACAAGAATATAGATTTGGTGAAATGTAGCAATGGACCAAAATAGTTACCATTGCTCTCTGTGGAAGAGGCTTTCCTACTGTTGGGCTCAGAGTCCGAACCCTGAGAGGAGAGGAGATCATGATTTAGGGATGTTTCAGACATAGACACACAGACACAAAGAGCACAGTTTCTCACCATGACCCCACTGCCTGGGGGTACATTCTCCTTCTGTTTGTTGCTGCAGAGGAGGCCTGAGTCCAACTGATCACTCTGTCAGAGAGAGAAAGACAGGGACCTGTTTTACAGTTGGGATAAGTAACCTGCACATGACAGGTTCTGGCCGGGATGGGCCTGAAGTTTGGTTTGGTTTATTTCGGATCCACATGATGCTTTTGACAAAGCAGAAGCCATTCTTCCTGTGGTCCAAAAGTTATTACTTTGGGCTCAAGTTCAGTCAGATTTGAGAAGTCTATGGTTGCACATGGTAGTTAGTCTTCCATGGCAGTGTAAAGGACAGGAACTCACGCTGACTGAGGAGGATAACACCTCGGTTTTAGACACAGCAGCCTGGTACATGGCCATCCTGTCCCTCAGGGGCATGGACTCCATACTCCCTGCATCTAGGAGACAGAGAGAGAAGCGCAGGTTACACACATACACAGAAACACATTGCGCATAAGCTATAGAAAGGAAAGTACAGGCTATAGATTCAGCACAATGCAGACTGTGGGTCATGGGGAGCCTCCCAAATGTCCCCCTATATAGTGCACTACTTTTGACTACAGCCCCATAGGCTTTGTTCTGAAGTAGTGCACTATTAAGGAATAAGATACTATTTAAGATGTAACCACAGTGTTTGTCAGGCTGTGATGGGAACAGGTTCACGGGGGAATGGAAAGAAAAAGCTTTCTTCCTGTAACTATCATTCTTCCTGTAATCACTGGGGCATCCTGCTGATCATAGCACAAGGAGTGAGCCCCAGCCCTCTCCATACAGTCTATACCACTGAAACAGCTACAGGAAGGAAACAACTTACATATGTTTTAGTCTGTCTGTAGTTCTGTGTGGCCTAGTGAAACAATATCCTTGATTAGATTTTAACTCTGGTGTCCCATTCCGTGTGTGTCTCCTCAGTGTAATAGTACCTCCAAGTAGCTGGTCCATGTTATCAGTGATGCCTCCGATCCTCACAGGCGCTCTGGACACCTGGAAACAGAGCCAAGCCACACTATCAGGACAGCATATTCCATTATGGTAGCCTTTACATTGTAGACTCAGCAGGCTCTGAACATACGGACTAATGCCAGCAGTACCTGTGTCGTGGTTTGCATACAGAACCATATGATGCTCACATACTTAGCTCTAGGCTAGCATAAACATACAGTAGGAGAGAACCAGGGCCATCCATCAGACAGTTCTGAACCCTGTGCTCTGACAGAAGAGGAAAACAGGAGTGGAGAAGAGAAGTGGTATGGCAGCCTGTCAGTGAATCAGTCAGTTCCAGTAGCAGCCTGGCTTGTTGTCCAGCTCCCCCTTCTTGGCTGTCTGCCTCTGCATCCAATCCCTCTATACTCTAATCCCCTTATGAGCTCAGTGAGATAGAGCCTGGGGCAGATAGGGGTGTCTGCCTTGCCTCCCTCAGGCTGTACCGCATCACTGTGCGCCTCCTAAATTTTGTAACAATACAGAGGGCTCCATATATCTCCGCATTGACATGATTGGTTGACATTAGGTGGGGGCGGGAGGTCCTGTATAAGCAAATGCACGTCCTTGACAACTTCCTTCATGACAGCTCTGCTCCATGAAGCACAAGTAGTATGAATGCTCTGACTTCTGCAGAGGCTGCATCGCAGTAAATGCTGTACGGTCACTGCAGACGTTGGATTGACCACGCAGAGCCTTTTAGCCAGAGTGTGATCAGTGTCAGAGATTAGAGGAGCAACAGGGTGTCACAGAGCCTTGTGAGGCTGGGACTGCAATGGGCACAGCCTTAATAATACAGACAGTGGGGGATAAAACCCTGAAATACAAAGAGGAGACAGAGTAGTGCTGTTCCGAAGGAAAAGTCTTTGTAGGGTTGTGCGTTTGTGGCAGTCTGGATTTTGGATCTGCATTGGCAGAAAGGGGTTGAACGTGCTGCTCCATCCTCCAGAGTGGATTCATCTAGGCTCTAGGGGGAGCCAGACCCCAGCTGGCCCAGACGGACCACAGGCGGAGACCCCTCTCTAACCCAGCCAGAGGGCCCCCTCCCAAACCAAGACTCAGACGATACCCTCTCCAGACCATGGTCACGGGCGGTGCCTCAACAATATGGGGGAGGCTGTAAACAAACAATAGGCCAGGAGGCAGCTGAGCTCAGAGAGGGAGGAACTGATCAGCAAGCCAGACAGACAAAGACCTGACACTAATCCCACTGACAATTAAAACCCCCAGAGACAGATGATACAAATCGAGGCTCCTCCCTGAATCCTACCGCCAGCTGGCTGGCTGGGCATCAGAGCAATAACAAAAAAGGTTCATTCAAAAATCAGTGAGTTTTAGGCTACATATAGCCCAGAACCACCATTGACAAAAACATGAAAAAGTCCTTGATAAGCCCATTCACTGACAGTAAGCATAATTCACCAACCATAGTGCAGTCAGTGTATAGGCCAGCCCTCCCATCAAAGGACTCACAGCGTAATGCGCTAGAATCTAGTCAAAACATTAAAGCAAACCAAATATAAGACGGAGACTGTTTCAAAGCCGCAGCACTACAAGTGAGCTTATGGAGATCCAAGGTTGAGACCAAACAAAGAACAAAAAACATATTTACCTCTTGCAAAGCAACGCTAGGAGCTACAGGGAGAAGCAGAGTGGAACACAAGGAAGAGGAAAGGAGTTAAGCTGGAGCGCTCATATCTGTCCTGGAGGAGCTTGGAACATCAACAGCAGCTAACTCGATTCTGTTCATTACACTGTGGCTCCAATGGACTGGTGCCTCTCCTTCGTCCTTCCTTTCTGCCTCGTCACAGTCACACAGAGAGAGAAGCAGAGAGGGGGGCATATGGAGGGGAGTGGGGCTGGAAAGGAGAGAGGGGGGTGACCAGGGGGGGGGGGGTGAAGTTGGGTCAATTAATTTCACAGTGCCTCTCCCTCATGGCCGTCTCCTCCAGCGAGAGGAGCGGGAGGAGGGGCAGAAGGAGAAGGCCTTGCTTTGATAAGCCAGGGAGGGATTTATCAGAGGAGGCTCAGTTTCTTCTCTACTGCAGTAATGTGCCTGCCCCATGACATCACCACCTCTCGAGGAGAGGGTCAGGGGCTGAGCTACAGGTCAGGGAGCAGGTCAGGCACAGGGCTGGGTGTGGGGCAGCCAGGTCACTTCCTGGCTGTCAGCTGAGAGAACAAGAAAGAGCTGCTCATGTGCTTAAGAAGTGAAGGAGGGTTCAGCCAGCTGGGGCATGGCAGGTGAGGCAACTTGTTAAGCCGCTACAAAAACACTCCTCTGATCTGATGTCCAGGCGGGCGTCCATGTTCAAAGACCGAGTAGTAAGCTAGTTATCTGAGCCAGTGCTGTGGGCTAAAAAAATTTTTTTTTAAATCTGAATCTTGATCAATGGTCAACTAAAACCCTACCTCATTGGAATGTTACATTGAAAGTCTGGCCTTTCACATTCAATACCTAACATTTGTACAAGCCAGGAAAAACAAACTAAATAAAGACTGTTAGTCTAGACTCTAGAGTAGAAAGGGTGAAAAATATCCTTTGCTTTTAAATGAGCTCATCGAAACTGAACAAAAAGAAAATGCAACATGTAAAAAGTGTTGATCCCACATTTCATGAGCTGAAATAAAAGATCCCAGAAATGTTCCAGTCGCACAAAAAGCTTATTTCTCTCAAATTTCTGCACGTCCTTGTTAGTGAGCATTTCTCCTTTGCCAAGATAATCCATCCACCTGACAGGCGTGGCATATCAAGAAGCTGATTAAACAGCATGATCATTACACAGGTGCACCTTGTGCTGGAGACAATAAAGGGCCACTAAAATGTGAAGTTTAGTCCCACAACACAATGCAACAGATGTCTCAAGTTGAGGGAGCGTGCAATTAGCATGCTGACTGCAGGAATGTCCACCAGAGCTTTTGCCAGAGAATTGAACGTTCCACAATAAGCCACCTCCAACATTGTTTTAAAGAATTTGGCAGTACGTCCAACTGGCCTCACAACCGCAGACCCACGTGTATGGCGTTGTGTGGGCCAGCGGTGGTTGATGTCAACATTGTGAACAGAGTGCCCCATGGTGGCGGTGGGGTTATGGTACGGGCAGGTATAAACTATGGACAATGAACGCAATTTTAATTTTAATCCATGTCAGTTTGAATGCACAGAGACACCGTGGCGAGATCCTGAGACCAATTGTCGTGCCATTCATCCGCCGCCATCACCTCACATTACAGCATGATAATGCACGCCCCATGTCGCAAGGATCTGTACACAATTCCTGGAAGATGAAAATGTCACGGTTCTTCCATGGCCTGAATACTCAGACAATATTTGGGATGCTCTGGATCAACGTGTATCCAGCATCTTCGCACAGCCTCTGAAGAGGAGTGGGATAACATTCCACAATCAACAGCCTGATTAACTTTTTTTTAAGGCATCTGTATTCCCAGTCACGTGAAATCCATAGATTGTGGCCTAATGAATGTATTTAAATTGACCGATTTCCTTAAAATGAACTAACGCAGTCAAATATAAAAATAATTTATATTTTTGTTCAGAATAATTGCTAAAATATACTTAAGTACCAAAGGTTTCCAGTGCATTTGGAAAAGTGTCACGTTGCCTTTATATCAACATGGCTGTTAACCCCAGAGGGAGCATGAGGAGGATAGGACAGTGGTTGTTTTGAAGAACCCCTTTTATCTGCCTGAGGACATGTTTATAGCTAGTCTATCTCGAGGAGTGTTCTGTAGTGAGATGAGAACAGTCATAGCGGTGCATGTGACAGGCAGCATGACTAACCCCAGGAGGGCTCGGACCCCTGGAGAACACGACACCTTCCCTTCTAGAACAGGAACAATGGAGGACACACAGACCAGTTGTCTTATAAACCACAATACTTCAGCTTCAGGCAGTCCTCTGACCTCAGATTAAAACACATGGGGCTTTTCTTTAGCAAACCCATCGCATAAGTCACCATCAGAGCAGCTTGTGTAATCACACCACCGGATCCACACAACACTCTCCTAATACCTAAACAATAGAAAAGTGTTTCCATTCAGCCAATAGCCATTCAGCCAATAGCCATACCCACTATTTATGTGACGGAAGATTTGAAATATAACGTCCAGTCAAGTCATGTAAAGAATAAAAAAGGTGTCTGAAAATGTTATACAAAAAAAAATATTTCCTATTCATTTTTTTGTTGAAAACATGCTAGTTTGTAATCAGTGACTTTGGACTTACTTTGTTCTGCTGGTTCTCTCCTTTCTCGAACATCATCTTGAGGTTGTTGAGGGGGATGTTGGGCTTCTCACTGGGGACACAAGGTACTTCTTCTACTGCCTCCTGCCTCTCTGGGTCTCTCTGCTGCAGTCTTCTCTCCATGCCAGGTCCTGCCTGGTCCTCAGCGGCTGTGGGGCTGGTGTCGGGGTCTGATGAGAGAGGTGGCTGGGCCTGAGTGGCCTGGGGCTGGATCTGATGCTTGGCTTTAGGGTTTAAGGGGAGTAAGCAGCGAGTGTGGGTGGTGTGGGGTAACGGGGCGCAGGACGTGGCTGAGGACTGGACAGGCTGCTCCCACCACTTCTTCAACACACTCAGGTTGCCACTGCGGAGAGTTGGGGGCAACGGGTCTGCAGCCTCGAGGAGGACGTAAAGAGAAAGTTTAGTTTATTAAGATATCCATTATATTCACCAGGGCTACTCCTAAACTTGTTCATACAGTCTGACTAGCAGAAACATAGCAATGGCATAAATCAAAATGGTGTACAGTTTCTGTGCCTAATAGAATCCACGAATAGAATAGAAACACTGTGGAATTCAACCCAGAAGGGCAATGAGGGTAATACTATTAGCAGCATGTGAAGGAGATAAGATAGAGACCAATGGGTAATTGGACAGAAAACAGATACCAGTCACATCAATAGTTCCAGGACACAAGAGTAAGAGTCTCCAACCGCATTCTAATAAAGCTACCGTTAGCATTCAACTGGACTAGCATCTTTCCAACAACAAGACCTCTCCCTAGCTAACCCAAACAGCCGACTACAGTTTCTCATGCTCATCAAATGACTAGGATTATGACTAAAACAATTTAAGGGATGTTTAACACAAGATAGGCCTACTCATGAAAAGTATTGGGAGCGAGAGAGAGGGGAAGGGGGAGTGAGAGAAAAAGGAGCTTCGACAGTGAGGAATGCTGATAAATGTGGCTCATGTTGACTGATAATCCAACTGTATTATGCTAACATGTTATTTACATTTCACCAAGAGGGCACCATTGTCAAACAGAAAAGGGTCAGTTGAGGGAAAGGGAACAATCCAGGAAAAGAGAAAACAGGAAACCTGCCGCATGCCCCCTCCCCAAACTGTGAAGTATTTACCTAATTTTACATTCTGTGAAAATACCTTGAGCCTCTGCTAACAGTGACAATAGTTAGTTCTACACCACAACCCAGGTATAAACCAACATCATAATGAGGAGTCCCAGACGCAAACTGAGTCTTTGCATTTGCCAGTTCAAATGTCCCCTCCCCCCACTGGTTATAAATACCGGCACTTAAAATGTTCTACTGCTTGAGCACCCGCACCTCTTATAGAATATAGGCTTCAAATTATTGCAGCACTTCCCCACCTAAATATATATGTAAACAGTACTGTCACCCAAAATGAGTGCCAGCACCTATTTCAATCCACTTCAAGCACTGCTTTCAATACAGTACACCAAATGATGGTCTACCTATGCCAGACACCTACCTGGGATTGAAAAAGTTGCTTAATGAAGAACAAAAATCCCTGCCGTCTGTTTATATCCCCTCAAGTGCAATTCCCGGGCCGAGCCAACTGACCACCGGGAAGAGTGGATGTATCGGCAAGGTGGGATCAGGCATTACATTGTCTTCCTTCATGGCCGTGAAGGGAGTGACCACCCAGGAACAAGAGCATCGATGTGAAACGACAGTGGAGGTATTATCTACCTTAAGATTAAAGTCTCAATATAAGGATTAAGGCTTTTCTAGTCTAGCCTCCAACTGCAGCATGTGAACAGCCGTGTGTGTGTGTGTGTCTCAGAGAGAGCATGAGTGAGGATGAGTAAGTACATGTGAGAGAGAGAAATAGCTTTGTTAGATATTTGCACTTTCCAACCCTGACTGGATACTTACTGCTTTCTTCCTCTCCGAGTTGCCCTCCTCTGCAGCCAGTTGGTATCTAGGAAGAGGATAGATGGGGTTGTGAGCATAGGCCTGCATCATGAGGTAGAGCAGTTTATAGGTAGTCCGTTTACAGCCCTGTCTTAGCCTCTAGAACTAAAACTACTTGGGCGTTTGTTGGGATCTCTTCTAATTCCAATTATACAAGCATGGATCAACGCTGTCTCCTAGTGGTCAGACACTGAAACCTTCTCCGAATATCAAAAATATAAAACTACGCAACTACTAACATTATTACTAGGATGGAAAAGCCATCAGTGATCAGGAGTATGTTTGTTTCTACCTTGATACAGGGTTATGCACAATAGAGAGAGAATAGATACATCTGGGTGAGTTTAAATGTGAAGAGTCATTGACTGAGAAGAGAAGATGTTAGGAAGTGAGTAACAGTCACAGTAAGGGTAAATGGGAGAGAGTGAGAAACTTACTTGGAGAAGCGCTCAGCAATGGCATTGTTCCTGCCTCTGGTGCCAACTATGGACAACTCATTAGCTGTGACTCTGAGGGAGTGGGAGGCCCACTGTCTGCGACTGAACGGAGCGGTGGCCATCTCTGTTGTTCTCAGGGAAAAACTGCTCTAGCTGGCTGGAGGGTGAAATAATAATAGGTCAAATTAACCTCACAATTCCACCCTAAACAATCATGGAATTAGAAATCCTTCTAAATAAAAAACTCAGATGTGTTTACTTCATGACAGCAGTATCTCAGCATGTGGGAGGAGACTGTATGATCAATACGTCTATGTCTGCAGTGAATGACAGTAGGCTACAATTGTGTTAATTACTTGCGGTTCCTATGGATGAATCAGCAGTGAGTAAGGCAGTAGCCAGCACACAGCAGCTACTAATCCATCATTGAGACATCATTGTCTCATCATTGAGACATCATGAAGTTGAAGCCCCCAAGCTACTACCAGCAGGCACAAGCCCTCCCCAGTCATCTCTCTGTCAGAGTTCCGTGAACTACCCACCTGTTTCCTGGGACGTCACACAGACTGACTGGAATTCAGGGCAAGCAGATGCATGCACTCACTCTCAGCCTGACTGTCATTACATGCACTCACTCTCAGCCTAACTGTCATTACATGCACTCACTCTCAGCCTAACTGTCATTACATGCACTCACTCTCAGCCTGACTGTCATTACATGCACTCACTCTCAGCCTGACTGTCATTACATGCACTCACTCTCAGCCTGACTGTCATTACATGCACTCACTCTCAGCCTAACTGTCATTACATGCACTCACTCTCAGCCTAACTGTCATTACATGCACTCACTCTCAGCCTAACTGTCATTACATGCACTCACTCTCAGCCTAACTGTCATTACATGCACTCTCATTTCAGGATTACACATGGTCCACCAGACAAAAACAACACCTATATGGATGATGAGGATTCGAGTTAGGGAACATAGTACTGTCTGAAACTATTGGTTTAAACTGTCATTTTTGAACAGAGGTATGGCGAGACAGGTAGACCTAGGCTATATATTCCTTTATAAGAAGAAATAGGAGACACCTTCCTTCCACACACCACCGTGAGGATCTCACAGTTATTATGAATAATATTGAAATCAGCAAAAAAGCCCGCGTTTAGCAGGTTGGCATGTATCTAGCTCATAAAACATGGGCCTAAACACTTTTGTTGCGTTTATATTTTTGTTCAGTATAGAAAGAGATATGCTCTTTAGTTTAGTGCATGCATTCAGGAAAGTCCCATTTACCAAGAGTCAACTGGTAGCCAAGAGTCAACTGGTACCCTTGACACTTTCTCTTCTGCTTTATCCACTGATCGAACACTGCGCATAGATCCAAGTCAAAATATCACCTCAGACAATTCATTTTGGAAATTGCCAGCAGCATATGATTGGCTATACAATAAAAATATAACTAATAGTAAATGACTTGAGTACAGAGAGCAAACAGCTAAAATGATTAGTCCCAACTTAACTCCCAGCATTCAAAGCATTATTTCCAGACTGATAAATACCATGATAAGCCTTTATTTTTTTAGATCAGCTTATAAAGATTACTGTTTCTTTTCTCGTTCGTGATTTACAGAAAAGCTGTTTTGCATCACATCTCATGAAAACAAACATAACAGGCTCTTAAAAATAATCTCACCACATAAGAATTCTAAAGAGCTTATGCACATTACTTACCTTTGAGTCCTCTCTTACTACTTCAACTTCACTCAGTCTATTTGCCTACTCCCCAGTCTCTTTGTCTTCTCTCTCAGTCTTCAAGCCTTCTTTCTCAGTCTTCAAGCCTTCTCCTCCGTGCCTCAGTAACAGTTTGCTGTCTTGCACTGCTGCATAGAAGTCTGTAATATGCTTGGAGAGATGGGAGGGGGCAAATGAAGACCATGAGACTCCAACCAATAACGATGCAGAATTTACCTCCACCTGGCAGGTACAGTCAGAGTCCCTCCCATCCAAAACCCTGTGTTCCGGTGTACACTAGATATCACACCCACAAAGTCAGATTCCACAGCCACAAAGTCTGTATTGGCACACCAAAAAAATTGCTTTGGTATTAATCAAAGGTTAGGGTTAGGCATACGTTTGGTAGTGTGGTTAAGGTTAGAGTTAGGTTTAAAATCACAATTTAAGAAGAGAAATTGTAGAAATGGGCATGGTTAGCCATAATTATGACTTTGTGGCTGTGTTAACTAGTGACAACCCTGTGTTCATGAGGGTGAATCTAAACGCAAACAAGGTGAGTACATACCGTACAGCCTTCACCTCCAACACAGTATGACATAAAGGGAAGAATCCCACTCAATTCCTGGAAGTGGCACAGACTCCGCCCACCTTCTCATGAGGTCAAAGGCTGAGGATGTGAGTCGTTCACAATCAAGAGAAACGCCACTGAGTGTCTGTGATCAAAAGACTTGAGACGTCTTATCGCAATCAAACCCATGTTCTCATCCCTCTTCAACTTAAAAGGTCTGTCTGTCAATAAACCCATACCAAAATAAATCCTCTGTACCTTGTTGTTCCTCTAAGATGTTTAAGACGTAATACCATGTGGTTAAACAGGACTGCTAAGCTTCAGATAACGTGGCACTGGGGTCTAGGCTTCATCAGTGTCACATCACTACAGTCTAATCCAAACCACATGATTCTACTGTGTGTAGGGCAGGGCTCTGTGTCGCTAAATGTAACCTGACAGATAACTATGTCTACGGCAGACAGGATTTCAGAGAATACAAACTTGGTTTCATTTAAAGTTGTGTAACAGTCAAAACCCTGTGTGGATCAGGGTAAAACTCTCTCTGGCTTTACTTTGGACGGTCTGTGTGTCTTTGGAGGAACCACAGGTGAAACCTTCTTTTGGCTTGTCCTCATTACATGGCATCCATGCTAAGAATGGCTGACTATTCATTCACTAATTTATTACAATGAGTCTACTCCATATCTGCCAGGTATTTCATGCTGGCTCTACGCTCAACAACAAGCTGTATGCATACAGGTAACTGCCAAAATAAAGGAAACACTTGATTTGAGGGATACAACGTATATTGAAAGCAGGTGCTTCCAAACAGGTGTGGTTCCTGAGTTAATTAAGCAAGTTTAAAAATGCCCAGTAGGTTGGCTACCTTAGCTAGAAGAAGATCTCTCAGTGACCTTGAAAGCAGGGTTGCAATCCAGCTAGTATATTTGGTTCTTTGGGAGGTGTGGAAATGGTTGTTCCTTAACCAGTAAAACTTAAAGTTTTTTTTAAAGTTCTGAGAATGGAAATGAACATTGTTCCTGTTCTGGGAACGTACATTTGTAGGTAGCAGGGAGGTTCTGAGAATGGAAATGAACATTGTTCCTGTTCTGGGAACGTACATTTTTAGGTAGCAGGGAGGTTCTGAGACTGTTTTACTCTTGGTTCCCTAAGTTTTCCTGGGAGGTTTTATTAACGTTCTGAGAATGGAAATTATAGGTTATTTGAAGGTAAATAACTTTATTTATTTTTTAAGACATATCGACGCTGCTAGCTTAATTGACTGTTTGAACTCCAAGCACAGACACATGGAAATTAATTTGCTTAGGCATTAATCATATAGACACTTGTTTTTTGTCGCACAGTGTCAGTGAGATTAGAACCTACAATATGACATTCTGTTCTCTATCCATGGAATTGGATTGTATTGCACCACCAGGATGTAGCTAGCGTTCAATGTTCTTTTAACTCGTACAAAGCTGTTATTTTTTAAATCTATAACAGACCCCATTTCGAAGGAAAAAAGCACTCATTCAGATCAGGTGTGGCCAATTAGTGAGTATCGCCAACACACTTAAGAGAGAGGAGAGAGATTTTTGTTGACGCTGGGAACAGAATGTTTCTAAATAACGTTTTTAGAACATTCTCTGAACGTTACTAAAGTAGTCTTGTGGTTTTTATGGAACGTTTTCTTAACATTCTCAGAACAATTTGAGAACATTACTTTACATAGAACCATGAGAACCTTGTAAGTAACATTATGCTGAAGTACTGAAATTCCCACAGGAGAATGTTGTTTCTTTACGTTCTCTGAAATGTTCTCTGAGAATATTCCCAATGTCAAACCATTTGCAGAACATTACCAGAATTGAAATTACATGTATTAAATTAAATGTGTGAACTTTTGGGAAATGTTCTGTAATGAAATACCAAGAAAATGACAAAAAAAAGTTACGTTCCTTAAATGTGCTGAGAGCCAAGAAAATATTGTTCTCACCAAGCTCTAAGAAACACATGTTGCTCAGAATGTTACGTGCTAGCTAGGAAAAGAGCATAGTGGGTTTAATGTGTGTCTCAGTCACCAGAACAACCCAATTGAACACTTATGGGAGATTGTGAAGCAGTGCCTGAGACAGCGTTTTCCTTCACCATGAACAAAACACCAAATTATGCAATTTCTCGTGGAAGAATTGTGTCGCTTCCCTTCAATAGAGTTCCAGATACTTGAGGAATCTATAACATGGTACATTGAAGCCGTTCTGGCAGCTCGTGGTGGCCCAACGCCCTATTGTTTCCTTTACTTGGCAGTAACCTGTACCTAAATGCAAGCAGGGGCCTGTAGACATGTCTCTTAACTAGTCATCTAAATCTCAAACAACATGATGACATCAGCAGCAGGAATCAGAATGTGGGAACTGTTTCCCACAATGAGTCAGTGTTCTGTGTAACATTAATTAAATCGTGAGATTCAATCAACACAGAAGGGCCTATTTGGAAACCCATAGATAAAGATACTATGATCAAATAGACACAAACAAACATTGTGGAGCGGAAATGTCGTTTTTGGCTCGGTTTCGTCTATCCCAGCATTATATATTTGGAAATTAAACTCTGTTCCTGTTTGTATTAGCTGGGACTTCCATGGGAGGAGAGAGGGGAGTTGTAGGCCTATAAATAGAGATGCTTTTCTCATGGATAAAAAGTAAACATTTGCCCCTTAGTTGTTCTTATCCACATGTTGAGTAATAAAAGCAAAAAATTATTGCATCATTTTCTCAGGTCCAGAAGAGGTACAGTATGAGGGATAGCTAGCCTTTCATGGCTGAAGAGGAACACTAAGGTGGTACCCAGCAGTTACTGTTAGTCAATGAACTGCAAGAGACGTTTCCAAAACTTCCGTTCCTCAAGAAACTGTCAATGAAGCTGCAGGTCTACTCCTCTTAAGTCTAACCTGGGGGATGTAGCCACCCTTCTATTGGACGATATTTACTGCATAAACCATTCTTGGGGAGGCTGAAAAATGATGCACAGTTTAACATTGATATGTTGTTTATCTAGGGGGAAATTAATTTACCAGAAAGAGAAGACAAACCATTGAGTCAGAAGAAACCCTTCCTGCTAAACAGACAAGCAATAATAGTTAGTTTCCCAGTGCTTAATTTGAGCCAGATCCTGCCGGAACAGGATCTGGCACCTCAGATTTGACTTTGTTTGTTTCGGCATAAAAGCGATGAGCTTTAAATCAAGTTGCCTCCTCCTTATTTCTCCCACCCCCCAGGAAGACAATTGTGTAAAAGTGCGGTTATCCTTCTGCGTAATCATCCTTTCCTGCCACACTGATTCCAGACCTGCTCTCTTATTTGCACATGGAGGTTATGGGGAGGGCCGGTGGGGTAAGTAACTAATCTTGACACAGGTCTTGGTAATGGTGGTCAGCTAGTGAAGAGGTCCCTACGTAATCATGTCACCCAGCCAAGGTTAGTCGTCTCCCTACTGAATTTGAAATGTGGGAAAGCCAAATAAAAAATGGATAAGAAAAGGTAATCGTGTTTGATGACATGTTGATGACAAAAATCCAGAGAAAGCTGGTGTATTGAACCCAGAACGAGCCAGAGAACTGTCAGTGCCAGAGGAAAGGAGTGAGGGCAAACTGCTCCTGATGACAATGCCTTAGCTAGCAGTGCTGTTTTTCCCGCTAGTTCAGTATCCCCACTTGGCACCTCCACTAGTCCTTGTGGGAGGTTTTGAAAACTAAGGTATACTTTTTTTTTCTTTACACACTTCTTCTGTACTGTGAAGTCAATCAGAATATGTGCTTCATATTGTCACATAGGCAGGAGGCCTATATATTCTCATATGTGTGTTCTGCTGTAGACGACATTGATTAATTTACTCTGGCTGCTGCGTTGCTATGTTGTGTTTGTAACTTTTTCTCACAATGTGTTCAGGTACCTCAGAGCCACACAAGCTCACAGAACGAGACCGACGAGTGCTGAAGCACGTAGGTCGTAAAAATCATCAGTCCTCGGTTGCAACACTCACTACCAAGTTCCTCTGGAAGCATTGTCAGCACAATAACTATTCATCAGGAGCTTCATGAAATGGGTTTCCATGGCTGAGCAGCCGCACACAGGCCTAAGATCACTATGCGCAATGCCTAGCGTCGGCTGGAGTGGCTGTTTTTCATGGCTCGGGCTAGGCCCCTTAATTCCAGAGAAGGAAAATCTTAGCGCTACAGCATACAATGAAATTCTAGACGTTTCTGTGCTCCCAACTTTGTGGCAACAGTTTGGGGAAGGCCCTTTCCTGTTTCAGCATGACAATGTGCCCGTGCACAAAGTGAGGTTCTTACAAAAATTGTTTGTTGAGATTGGTGTGGCAGAACTTGACTGGCCAGCACAGAGCCCTGACTTCAACCCCATCAAACACCTTTGGGGTGAATTGGAAAGCCGACTACAAGCCAGGCAGCAAAGGGGGGACCAACTCCATAATAATGCCCATGACTTTGGAATGAGATGTTCGGCAAGCAGGTGTTCACATACTTTTGGTCATGTAGTGTATATACAGTATATATACAGTATCAGTCAAAAGTTTGGACACCTACTCATTCAAGGGTTTTTCTTTTTTATACTATTTTCTATATTGAAGAATAATAGTGAAGATATCAAAACTATGAAATAACACATGGAATCATGTAGTAAGCAAAAAAGTGTTAAACAAATCAAAATATATTGTATATTTTAGATGCATCAAAGTAGCCACCCTTTGCCTTGATGACAGCTTTGCGCACTCTTGGCATTCTCTCAACCAGCTTCACCTGGAATGCTTTTCAACCACCTTGAGGGAGTTCCCACATATGCTGAGCATTTGATGGCTGCTTTTTCTTCACTCTGCGGTCCAACTCATCCCAAACCAATTGGGTTGAGGTCGGGTAATTGTGGAAGCCAGGTCATCTAATGCAGCACTCCATCACTCTCTTTCTTGGTCAAATATTCCTTACACAGACTAGAGGTGTGTTGAGTCATTGACCTGTTGAAAAACAAATGATATTCCCACAACGCTCAAACCAGATGGGATGGCGTATCGCTGCAGAATGCTGCGGTAGCCATGCTGGTTAAGTGTGCCTTGAATTCTAAATAAATCACTGACAGTGTCACCAGCAAAGCACCTCCACACCATCACACCTCCTCCTCCATGCTTCACGGTGGGAACCACACATGCGGAGATCATCTGTTCACCTACTCATTTGTTCACCTACTCTGCGTCTCACAAAGACAAAGGGTGGCTACTTTGAAGAATCTCAAATATAAAATACATTTTGATTTGATTTATTTGTACAATTTTCTACATTATAGAATAATAGTGAAGACATCAAAGCTATGAAATAACACGTAGTAATCAAAAGTGTTAAACATGTCACGCCCTGACCTTAGAGAGCCTTTTTATTACTCTATTTGGTTAGGTCAGGGTGTGATTAGGGTGGGCATTCTAGGTTTTCTGTTTCTATGTTGGTGTGTTTGATTCCCTATCGGAGGCAGCTGCCTAAAGTTGTCTCTGATTGGGAATCAGATATAGGTTGTCAGTTTCCTTTTGGGTTTTGTGGAATCTTGTCTTTGCTTTGTGCACGACTAGTTCGGTTTGTGTTCAGTGGTTTTTCCCGGTGTTACGTTTTCAAATAAAGAGAGAATGTATGCCTACCACGCTGCACCTTGGTCCAGTCATTTATCATCCGACGACCAGCGTAACAAAACAAATCAATTTATATTTCATATTTGAGATTCTTCTTTGCCTTGATGACAGCTTTGCACACTCTTGACATTCTCTCAACCAGCTCCATGAGGTAGTCACCTGGAATGCATTTCAATTCACATAGTGCATTGTAGTTATTTGAGGGCTATCGCTGTGACAGCTTGGGAGGTTAATACACACAGCATGTGACAATGACAGAAGAAATTTCTCTCCAGAGGTAAAAGCGGTTTGCATTTGATGGTGAGGTATTCCAGATCGGAAGAACAAAAGGATTTGAGTTCATGTACGTTACCACAATCACACCATGAGTTGTTATCATAAAACAAACCCCTGAACCTTTCTTTTTCCCGGAGAGTTCTTTCTTCCTGTGAATGGAAGGGGACAATATATCCGGAGAGACCCATGACTCTGTCAAACCAAGTATGTTACAGTCCCTGATGTCTCTCTGGAAGGAGATCCTGGCCTTAAGCATGTCTACTTTATTTTCAAAGGAATAAACGTTATTGAGTGATATACTCGGAAGCGGTGGATGACATGCACGCTGCCTGAGTATGACTAGGGCCCTGCTTCCTCTTCCTTTTCTCTGGTTTCTGCATTTTGGTGCAGCCCCCGGGATGAATAGAGCTGTCTCGGGAAGTTCAAACAAAGGATCCAGGTCAAGGAAGTAAAATTTCTGCTCGAATTTCTAGTGAGTGCCACGCAATTGAATATCCATAAGTTATTTGAAATAAAAATTTGGCTTGTCACCTAAAACACTCACAAACTTTTACAGATGCACAATCGAGTGCATCCTGTCGGGCTGTATCACCGCCTGGTACGGCAACTGCTCTGCCCATAACCGTAAGGCTCTCCAGAGGGTAGTGAGGTCTGCACAACGCATCACCAGGTGCAAACTACCTGCCCCCCAGGACACCTACACCACCCGATGTCACATCAAGAACAACAACCACCCAAGCCACTGCCTTGTTCACCCGCTATCATCCAGAAGGCGAGGTCAGTACAGGTGCATCAAAGCGGGGATCGAGAGACTGAAAAACAGCTTCTATTTCAAGGCCATCAGACTGTTAAACAGCCATCACTAACATTGAGTGGCTGCTGCCAACATACTGACTCAAATCTCTAGGATGTAATAGATGTATCATTAGTCACTTGAAACAATGTCACTTTATATAATGTTTACATACCCTAAAGTACTCATCTCATATAGTACAGTGCCTTGCGAAAGTATTCGGCCCCCTTGAACTTCGCGACCTTTTGCCACATTTCAGGCTTCAAACATAAAGATATAAAACTGTATTTTTTGTGAAGAATCAACAACAAGTGGGACACAATCATGAAGTGGAACGACATTTATTGGATATTTCAAACTTTTTTAACAAATCAAAAACTGAAAAATTGGACTTGCAAAATTATTCAGCCCCTTTACTTTCAGTGCAGCAAACTCTCTCCAGAAGTTCAGTGAGGATCTCTGAATGATCCAATGTTGACCTAAATGACTAATGATGATAAATACAATCCACCTGTGTGTAATCAAGTCTCCGTATAAATGCACCTGCACTGTGATAGTCTCAGAGGTCCGTTAAAAGTGCAGAGAGCATCATGAAGAACAAGGAACACACCAGGCAGGTCCGAGATACTGTTGTGAAGAAGTTTAAAGCCGGATTTGGATACAAAAAGATTTCCCAAGCTTTAAACATCCCAAGGAGCACTGTGCAAGCGATAATATTGAAATGGAAGGAGTATCAGACCACTGCAAATCTACCAAGACCTGGCCGTCCCTCTAAACTTTCAGCTCATACAAGGAGAAGACTGATCAGAGATGCAGCCAAGAGGCCCATGATCACTCTGGATGAACTGCAGAGATCTACAGCTGAGGTGGGAGACTCTGTCCATAGGACAACAATCAGTCGTATATTGCACAAATCTGGCCTTTATGGAAGAGTGGCAAGAAGAAAGCCATTTCTTAAAGATATCCATAAAAAGTGTCGTTTAAAGTTTGCCAAAAGCCACCTGGGAGACACACCAAACATGTGGAAGAAGGTGCTCTGGTCAGATGAAACCAAAATTGAACTTTTTGGCAACAATGCAAAACGTTATGTTTGGCGTAAAAGCAACACAGCTCATCACCCTGAACACACCATCCCCACTGTCAAACATGGTGGTGGCAGCATCATGGTTTGGGCCTGCTTTTCTTCAGCAGGGACAGGGAAGATGGTTAAAATTGATGGGAAGATGGATGGAGCCAAATACAGGACCATTCTGGAAGAAAACCTGATGGAGTCTGCAAAAGACCTGAGACTGGGACGGAGATTTGTATTCCAACAAGACAATGATCCAAAACATAAAGCAAAATCTACAATGGAATGGTTCAAAAATAAACATATCCAGGTGTTAGAATGGCCAAGTCAAAGTCCAGACCTGAATCCAATCGAGAATCTGTGGAAAGAACTGAAAACTGCTGTTCACAAATGATCTCCATCCAACCTCACTGAGCTCGAGCTGTTTTGCAAGGAGGAATGGGAAAAAATTTCAGTCTCTCGATGTGCAAAACTGATAGAGACATACCCCAAGCGACTTACAGCTGTAATCGCAGCAAAAGGTGGCGCTACAAAGTATTAACTTAAGGGTGCTGAATAATTTTGCACGCCCAATTTTTCAGTTTTTGATTTGTTAAAAAAGTTTGAAATATCCAATAAATGTCGTTCCACTTCATGATTGTGTCCCACTTGTTGTTGATTCTTCACAAACAATACAGTTTTATATATTTATGTTTGAAGCCTGAAATGTGGCAAAAGGTTGCAAAGTTCAAGGGGGCCGAATACTTTCGCAAGGCACTGTATATACTGTACTCTATACCATCTACTGCAACTTGCCATCTTGATGTAATAAATGTATCACTAGCCACTTTAAACAATGACACTTTATATAATGTTTACATACCATAAATTACTCATCTCATATGTATATACTGTACTCTATACCATCTACTGCATCTTGCCTATGCCGTTCAGCCATCACACATTCATATATTTTTATGTACATATTCTTATTCATTCCTTTACACTTGTGTGTATAAGGTAGTTGTTGTGAAATTGTTAGATTACTTGTTAGATATTACTGCATGGTCGGAACTAGAAGTACAAGCATTTCACTACACTCACATTAACATCTGCTAACCATGTGTATGTGACAAATAAAATTTAATTTGATTTGAGACCCTTTGCTATGAGACTCGAAATTGAGCTCAGGTGGAACCTGGTTCCATTGATCATCCTTGAGATGTTTCTACAACTTAATTGGAGTCCACCTGGGGTAAATTAAATTATTGGACATGATTTGGAAAGGCACACTCCTGTCTATATAATGTATCACAGTTGACAGTGCATGTCAGATCAAAAACCAAGCCATGATGTCAAAGAAATTGTCTGTAGAGCTCGGAGACAGGATTGTGTCGAGGAACAGATCTGGGGAAGGGTACCAAAACATTTCTGCAGCATTGAAGGTCCCCAAGAACACAGTTCCCTCCATAATTCCTAAATGGAAGAAGTTTGGAACAACCAAGACTCTTCCTAGAGCTGGCCGTTTGGCCAAACTGAGCAATCGGGGAGAAGGGCCTTGGTCAGGGAGGTGACCAAGAACCCAATGGTAACTCTGACAGAGCTCCAGAGTTCCTCTGTGAAGATGGGAGAACCTTCCAGAAGGACAACCATCACTGCAGCACTCCACCAATCAGGCCTTTATGGTAGTAGCCAGACGGAAGCCACTGCTCAGTACACGGCACATGACAGCCTGCTTGGAGTTTGCCAAAATGCACCTAAAATATTCTCAGACCATGAGAAACAAGATTCTCTGGTCTGATGAAACCAAGATTGAACTCTTTGGCCTGAATGCCAAGAGTCACGTCTGGAGGAAACCTGGCACCATCCCTACGGTGAAGCGTAGTGGTGGCAGCATCATGCTGTGGGGATGTTTTTCAGCGGCAGGGACTAGGAGACTAGATAGGTTCGAGGGAAAGATGACTGAAGCAACGTACAGAGATGACCCTAAGCACACAGCCAAGACAATGCAGGAATGGCTTTGGGACAAGTCTCTGAATATCTTTGACAATTTAATCAAATTTATAATAAGTCTGTAACGTAACAAAATGTGGAAAAATTCAAGGGGTTTGAATACTTTCTGAATGCACTGTAAATAATTTCAACTTCCTTATATTAAGCAAACCAGATGGCACCATTTTATTTTCTTTTTTTGGATAGCCAGGGGGCACATTCCAACATTCAGACATCATTTACAAATGAAGCATGCATGCTTACTGAGTCCACCAGATCAGAGGCATTAGGGATGACCAGGGATGTTATATTGATACTTGTTCGTGAATTGAACCATTTTCCTGTCCTGCTAAGCATTCAAAATGTAACAAGAACTTTTGTGTGTCAGGGGAAATGTATGGAGTAAAAAGGGCATTTATTTATTTAGGACTGTAGTGAAGTAAACATATAAGTTGTCAAAAATATAAATAGCAAAGTACAGGAACCCCAAAAAACGACCTAAGTAGTGCTTCACACCACTGATCCTTTTTACTCATTTCTACTGTCCCTTCTGGGGTCTTTCTTCGAATAAAAAAATGTTGTTATTTGTCGTCATTCTTGAGCGAAACCTCAGAATCTCTTCATGTCTTCCCTTTTTCCACAGAACCTGTTGAAGCCTTGCTACAGCACGAACGCGACATACCTGTTCCAGCAGGATAAGTTATATGACATGAGTCTGGATACAAGGGACAAGTTAATACAGTGATCGACTATCTGAAGCTGTGGTTGATGTGGAAAGCTGTGGGCTCACATGGCTTGGCAGAGCGTGTAGACTGGGCTTTCGCCCATACACGGTACAATCAGATAGCCTATAGGTGTATTCATGGGTATTGGGTACAACCCAATGATGAATATAAACCCTGGATTGCTGATGCTATGTATTTGCCAATTAGAGGCTTTGAAGCCACTGTCCCATTTTGGCACTCCCCAGAAGGAGCAGTCCTCCATAGGAATGAATAAAATTATTTAGTATTTCAATTAAATACAACATTACATGTATTTAACTATATTTTTGTTGCAATGGGGACAGTAACATTCCATTTTTTTTTAAATGTTCTTATATATTTTTAAAATTTGTATGTTTAGCTCACGTAATACAATTTTGTCTGTAATATAATAAATGCGGCAAAACCAATGTAGACGTTAATAAATGCATTTCTATAGCTTCCAAAATATAAATATATTTTTACAATAATGCCAAGATGGAGGCGTTGAGGTTTTAAAACAGCACCACCTGTCTGTTATCTAGTGTAAATATACAGTAAATAATTGGTACAACCCCCATGGCTGTAATTCTAAATAAGGTGACTCCTTATCTCAGATCTCTAATTTGAAGATTTTGATAAAACCTATGTCAATGAAAGATGTTTTTTAAATGGAATGGAATTAATCATTTGTCCCTGTCTGTCCCTTAGGTTTCTGGTAGAGGAGATGAAGAAACATGAGTGATTTCAACTCATAGAGAAGGTGAGATTTTATTGGTAGTAATGTACACACTACAGAAGGTTTTTATTTTCCCATTTTCATCTCACCAAGGTCTTCTGCTCTCCCATTGAACAGCCAGAGTTTGTGACTGTGTGTTTCTGGTTCAGCTTGCTGGGAAAGCAGAACAGTCCAGATTATCAAAACGATTGTCAAAGGTTGGTGTATGAAGTAGTTTACTGTGATGACAGTAATGTTTTTATGTGGCACCTTAATTGGGGAGGATGGGGTCATAATAATGTCTGGAACTGAAAAAAATGGAACTCATGGGAGAATTACCAAATATTTTTTTATAACTAACTCAAGATAGACTAAATCCATCTTGCTGGCCACTGGGCTTCCTTTCTATCACCATATTTGGTGGAGTGTAAAACAGGATGCTTCATATTTATACATCCGGGGAAATATCTGAGTCATTGTTCCATATGTGAAACTATCCATTATCTTTCCCTTACCAACATGGCCGACATTATGCGTCGTTGTTCTCAAATCACGTGGACGCGCTCTACGGGTGAACACTTCCGGTAGCGTTTCCTGTGTTTGTAAACTGAGAAAAATTGGAACTCCGACAAGAAATATTAATCTGCAAAACTCAACAAAATCTTAAGGTAAACCAATTCTAAAATGTACTTCCCAACAAAGCCACCATAGAATTAACAATGCATATGATTAAGTTATTTCCCAGAATTGTAAGGCAAATTAGAGTTTTAACAATGTGTAGTTTGCTCAACCCGCACGCCCTGCCTGTTGTTGTGTTATCTGTGTGGGTGGGGACTCAACCAGTGAGTCTTCTTCTTGACTAGCTTCACCTAAGCAGACCCTTGCTTTACTCAGACGTTACTTCATGATCGATTATTCACAAAATATTTAGCGGAACAATATTTTCACTCATCTTACCCATGTCTTGGTATTTGGCCTCGAAAACTCAGGCAGACTGTGATGTCTAGTTAGCTAGCTAGATAGATGGCTAGCTAGCTTATTAGGTAACTAGCTAACGTTGAGCTGGCAAATATTTTCTCTCTCAGTATTCAGACATTATTGTAGCTAATTAGAGCACTGAATACTACTGCTTTTTTTTACAGGCCTTTATGTATTGCAATATCAAAACATAGGTTATCTATCCAATGCATTTGACCCATACTGCATTATCATTGTGCTGTGGGTGTGAGGTTTAACAAGCTAACTAGCTTGGTAGACCCTCACTTACAGGCAGCTTTAACAAGCTAGGTAGACCCTCACTTCCAGGCAGCTTTAACAAGCTAGCTAGCTAAGTAGACCCTCACTTCCAGGCAGCTTTAACAAGCTAGCTAGCTAAGTAGACCCTCACTTCCAGGCAGCTTTAACAAGCTAGCTAGCTAGGGAGACCCTCACTTCCAGGCAGCTTTAACAAGCTAGCTAGCTAGGGAGACCCTCACTTCCAGGCAGCTTTAACAAGCTAGCTAGCTAGGGAGACCCTCACTTCCAGGCAGCTTTAACAAGCTAGCTAGGGAGACCCTCACTTCCAGGCAGCTTTAACACGCTAGCTAGGTAGACCTTCACTTCCAGGCAGCTTTAACAAGCTAGCTAGGTAGACCTTCACTTCCAGGCAGCGTTAACAAGCTAGCTAGCTAGGTAGACCCTCACTTCCAGGCAGCGTTAACAAGCTAGCTAGCTAGGTATAGACCCTCACTTCCAGGCAGCTTTAGCTGGCCCTTTGCAGGAAGACCAGAGTACTTACATAGAAGATGATCAACTGTGTGGCTAGGCTAAATTAGGCTTTCTTGTTTGTTTTTGTACTTGACTCCAAAAATGTGATATATCGTTAGCATTATACTTTGGTCAATATTGAATGTTCTCTTGAGTAACTTGCACATACATGAATCATCACCCCTTCTCAGATCATCCTCATGAACTACAAGATCATTTTAAAAACTGTTTGTCCTTGTCTAGCTTTATTTCTGTCTTCATTGCAACAATGTTTTATGTTTTCCATGGGAAGAGGTGGCATACACCAAACAATCGTGGCTGCTTTCTCCAAGCCTGATATAAACTTCCTTTGTTGAGTTGATAAAGCCAAATGTATAAAAGCACCCTTGATGATTAATCCAACTTGCACTGTAACTAGTATATATAGGCCTGAATATAAATACCAGTAGTCATAGTCCAAATAAAAATAAACAAAATACAATCATTTTGGCCTCACAATAACCCTCTATTTCCAGGCCTTGGCCCCTGATTATTTGGGTGAGTGTGGTCTCTTCTCACACCCCTCATCCTGAGTGACCCCCCTTGACGCACCCCTTTACCCCCAAACACACACACGCATTCAAACCACGCACCGGCGATGACACACCATCCCAACAACTCCGTTCGAGACCACATGAAATGGGTCAGTTGAATTCTCCTTTCATCGTTGTTTTGTTTCTATTTATTTAGTCTCTTGTTTATTGTCTCTGTTCCCTCTTCCTCACAGTTTTCCCTTAGAAGCCTGACACACCAGTGTTGTTCCTGCAGGCTGGGTTGATGACCCTCCTAGGCCACCATACTACGCTCCAACTGACCTGCTGTTTGTGTTGTTCCTGCAGGCTGGGTTGATGACCCTCCTAGGCCACCATTTTACGCTCCAACTGACCTGCTGTTTGTGTTGTTCCTGCAGGCTGGGTTGATGACCCTCCTAGGCCACCATTCTACGCTCCAACTGACCTGCTGTTTGTGTTGTTCTTGCGGGCTGGGTTGATGACCCTCCTAGGCCACCATTCTATACTCCAACTGAACTGCTGTTTGTGTTGTTCCTGTAGGCTGGGTTGCTGGGCTGTGAGACGGTGCTGTCCAGCATCGCACTGATGCAGGCCAACAACATGTCCGGCAGTCAGAAGAAGTTGACCTCACAGCACGGCCAGGGTCAGAGAGACAACAACAACCCTGAAAGCCACCAGCACCAGTCTCACGAGGCTCACCACGGCCACCACAACAACCACCAGGCCCACCACAGCCACATGGTCCTGCCCTCGGGAGTCAGCTGCCCACCCCTGGTGAGAAACAGAGACACACTAATGTTATAGGCCCATAGGACGTAGTCTACACACAAGTTCTTCTGTGTTCATTGGCATGGAAAAACAACACTGTTGTTGTTTACATTTGGCAATTAATCAGAAATTATGTTTATGTAATTATTGTAAATCTATCAGCAATCTAAAACATATAATTAATATCTAAGCCGTAGCTCTATTTTGGTGAGCATGTTATAGACTTGAAATACCAACAACACCCCCCTCCCCCCATTTTGTATTTATTTATTTCCCCCCTCTTTCTCCTCGATAGTTAATCAGAAAAGATGGACACTCATTTCACACACCCAGGCTGCTGGATGAGAAAGATATGCAGGCCAGCCAGAATATGCAATCGACAAAGAAGAAGCACAGAAAATCAGGAACACCCAACAAACTGAGAGAGAAAGTGGAGGTAAGTAGTGTGTGCGATGGGGAAATGAAATATACAATGTTGGATACACTTATAGGACAGTAGTGTTTGTGTGTAATATGAGAAGTTGTACTCTTCTGAACACTCATTGGGTTTCTCAGCAGGTGGAGATGGATATTAACGGTGATGATGATCATGATTCACTAGTACAGAAGAACTTCATTTGTGAGCACTGCTATGGAGCATTCCGAAGTAGCTACCACCTGAAGAGGCACATCCTCACTCATACAGGTTGAAATCACTATCCCTTTCCACTTCCTTGCTCAGGAATACTCAGCAAATGTGGAAACAGTTATAACATTCATCTGAAAAACAATCACATAGTAGAGACCTATGCACGACTCTCACTCACAACCAAAAACCAATGTTTTATTTTTGTTAAGTAAAATATCCATCAAAGTCATCCATACCATTATGTTTTGAACAGTGTTTTTGTGTTGTTTAGGAGAGAAGCCGTTTGCATGCGACGTGTGTGACATGCGGTTTATTCAGCGATATCATCTGGACAGACACAAGAGAGTTCACAGTGGAGAGAAGCCCTACCAGTGTGATCGCTGCAATCAAGTAAGAGAGATCTGCACTGCACACTGTGCACACACACACCTGGTACACACACACACTACCCCATTCCTAACACACACACACACACCTGGTACACACACTACCCCATTCCTAACACACACACACTCACCTGGTACACACACTGCCCCATTCCTAACACACACACACACCTGGTGCACACACTACCCGATTCCTAATACACACACACACACACCGGGGGCACACACTATCCCATTCCTAACACACACACCTGGTATCAGCATGACAGGATACAATGTTTTGGAATGTTCAAATAAAAATATGTTATGTAGAACCAACATACCTTTCTGAAGTGTAATCCCAACATGTTTTAAGCTGACCCCCATTGAACATGTTAACAAAAACTCCAAGGTAACCTGTCTAAATGAGTACCTCCCCGCAGCACTCACATCTGTAAATATGAAGTGCTTTGAAAGGCTGGTCATGACACATCAGCGCCATCGTTCCAGACACCCTGAAGCCACTCCAATTTGCTTACCTCCCCAACAGAAACACAGATGATGCTAAATAGATCTGATGAAGCAATCTCAACTGCACTTCACACTGCCCTCTCCCAGCTGGGATTGAACATCTCCATCTGTAACTGGGTCTTAGACTTCCTAACGGGCTGCCTCCAGGTGGTGAGGGTAGGCAACAACACATATGCCATGCTGACCCTCAACATAGGGGCCCCTCTAGGGTGTGTGCTTAGTCCCCTCCTGTACTCCTTGTTCACCCACGATTGCGTGGCCGCTCATGACTCCAACACCATCATCAAGTTTGCTGACGGTGGTAGGCCTGATCACAGAGGGAGGAGGTCAGAGAGTTGGCAGTGTGGCACCATGACAACAACCTCTACCTCAATGTCAGTAAGACCAAGGATCTGATCGTGGACTAAAGAGGGGAGAGCACGCCTCCATCCACATTGATAGGTCTCTAGTGGAGTGGGTCAAGAACTTTATTTTCTTTGGTGTCCACATCACTAAGGACTTAACATGGTCCACACCCGCACCATCGTGAAGAGGACACGACAGCGCCTCTTGCCCCTCAGGAGGCTGAAAAGATTTGGCATGGGCCATCGGATCCTCAAAGCTTTACAGCTGCACCATCAAGAGCATCTTGACTGGCTGCATCACCGCTTGGTATGGCAAATGCACCACTCTCGACCGCAAAGCGCTACAGAAGGTGGGGCCTAGCTCCCTACCAGAGCACCGGCTCTCGGACCAACAGGCTCCGAGACAACTTCTACCCTCAAGCCATAAGACTGCTAAATAGTTTATTAATGTTTACCCGGACTATATTGCACTGACTCTACACACACACACACACTCACAATACTATACCCACACTCACACAAAACCCACACACATTCACTACATACACACACACTTATACTTTTATTTTGCTGCTACCACTCGGTTTTACTCTTAATATTATCTATCCTGGTACCTAGTCACTTACCCTGCCTTCATGTGCATTTAATATATATATTTTTTGACCTTTATTTAAAATGGATTCATTTGTTTTTTCCCCTCAATCTACACACAATACCCCATAATGACAAAGAAAAACCAGGTATTTAGAAATTGTTGCTAATTTATTCAAAATAAAAAAATGTAAATATCACGTTTACTTAAGTATTCAGACCTTTTACTCAGTAAAGCACCTTTGGCAGTGATTACAGCGTCAAGTCGTCTTGGGTATGATGCTACAAGCTTGGCACACTTGTATTTGGGGAATTTCTCCATTCTCTACAGATTCTCTCAAGCTGTCAGGTTGGATGGGGAGTGTCGCTGCATAGCTATTTTCAGGTCTCTCCAGAGATGTTCAAGTCCGGGCTCTGGCTGGGACACTCAAGGACATTCAGAGACTTGTCCCGAAGCCACTCCTGCGTTATCTTGGTTGTGTGCTTAGGGTCGTTGTCCTGTTGGAAGGTGAACCTTCGCCCCAGTGAGGATCTGAGCACTCTGGAGCAGGTTTTCATCAAGGATCTCTCTGTACTTTCCTCTGTTCATCTTTGCCTTGATCCTGAATAGTCTCCCAGTCCCTGTCGCTGAAAAACATCCCCAATGCATGATGCTGCCACCACCATGCTTCACCGTAAGATTGTTGCTAGGTTTCCTCCAGACATGATGCTTTGCTTTCAGGCCAAAGAGTTCAATCTTGGTTTCACCAGGCCAGAGAATCTTGTTTCTCATGGTCTGAGAGTCCTTTAGGTGCCTTTTGGCAAACATCAAGCAGGCTGTCATGTGCCTTTTACTGAGGAGTGGCTTCTGTCTGGCCACTACCATAAAGGCCTGATTGGTGGAGTGCTGCAGAGATGGTTGTCCTTCTGGAAGGTTCTCCCATCTTCACAGAGAAACTCTGGGGCTCTGTCAGAGTGACTATTGGGTTCTTGGTCACCTCCCTGACCAGTTTGGCCGGGCGGCCAGCTCCAAGAAGAGTCTTGGTGGTTTCAAACTTCTTCCTTTTAAGAGTGATGGAGGCCACTGTGTTCTTGGGGACCTTCAATGCTGCATAAATGTTTTGGTACCCTTCCCCAGATCTGTTCCTCGACAGTCCTGTTTCGGAGCTCTACGGACAATTTCTTTGACATCATGGCTTTGTTTTTGCTCTGACATGCACTGTCAACTGTGGGACCTTATATAGACAGGTGTGTGCCTTTCCAAATCATGTCCAATTAATTGAATTTCCACAGGAGGATGCCAATCAATTTGTAGAAACATATCAAGGATGATTAATGGAAATGGGATGCACCTGAGCTCAATTTTGAGTCTCGTAGCAAAGAGTCTGAATACTTATGTAGATAAGGTATTCCTGTTTTTTTATTTTATAAATTTGCAAAAACCTTTTTCTGCTTTGTTATTATGGGGTATTGTGTGTAGATTAATGAGGGGAAAATGTATTTAACCTATTTTTACAATAAGTCTGTAACGTAACAACATTTGGAAAAGGTCAAGGGGTCTGAATACTTTCCGAATGCACTGTATCTACTGTATCTCAGATACCGTGTACACCTGCACATTGATCTGGTACTCCCTGTAAATACAGTGCCTTGCGAAAGTATTCAGCCCCCTTGAACTTTGCGACCTTTTGCCACATTTCAGGCTTCAAACATAAAGATATAAAACTGTATTTTTTTGTGAAGAATCAACAACAAGTGGGACACAATCATGAAGTGGAATGACATTTATTGGATATTTCAAACTTTTTTAACAAATCAAAAACTGAAAAATTGGGCGTGCAAAATTATTCAGCCCCTTTACTTTCAGTGCAGCAAACTCTCTCCAGAAGTTCAGTGAGGATCTCTGAATGATCCAATGTTGACCTAAATGACTAATGATGATAAATACAATCCACCTGTGTGTAATCAAGTCTCCGTATAAATGCACCTGCACTGTGATAGTCTCAGAGGTCCGTTAAAAGCGCAGAGAGCATCATGAAGAACAAGGAACACACCAGGCAGGTCCGAGATACTGTTGTGAAGAAGTTTAAAGCCGGATTTGGATACAAAAAGATTTCCCAAGCTTTAAACATCCCAAGGAGCACTGTGCAAGCGATAATATTGAAATGGAAGGAGTATCAGACCACTGCAAATCTACCAAGACCTGGCCGTCCCTCTAAACTTTCAGCTCATACAAGGAGAAGACTGATCAGAGATGCAGCCAAGAGGCCCATGATCACTCTGGATGAACTGCAGAGATCTACAGCTGAGGTGGGAGACTCTGTCCATAGGACAACAATCAGTCGTATATTGCACAAATCTGGCCTTTATGGAAGAGTGGCAAGAAGAAAGCCATTTCTTAAAGATATCCATAAAAAGTGTTGTTTAAAGTTTGCCACAAGCCACCTGGGAGACACACCAAACATGTGGAAGAAGGTGCTCTGGTCAGATGAAACCAAAATTGCACTTTTTGGCAACAATGCAAAACATTATGTTTGGCGTAAAAGCAACATAGCTGAACACACCATCCCCACTGTCAAACATGGTGGTGGCAGCATCATGGTTTGGGCCTGCTTTTCTTCAGCAGGGACAGGGAAGATGGTTAAAATTGATGGGAAGATGGATGGAGCCAAATACAGGACCATTCTGGAAGAAAACCTGATGGAGTCTGCAAAAGACCTGAGACTGGGTCGGAGATTTGTCTTCCAACAAGACAATGATCCAAAACATAAAGCAAAATCTACAATGGAATGGTTCAAAAATAAACATATCCAGGTGTTAGAATGGCCAAGTCAAAGTCCAGACCTGAATCCAATCGAGAATCTGTGGAAAGAACTGAAAACTGCTGTTCACAAATGCTCTCCATCCAACCTCACTGTGCTCGAGCTGTTTTGCAAGGAGGTATGGGAAAAAATGTCAGTCTCTCGATGTGCAAAACTGATAGAGACATACCCCAAGCGACTTACAGCTGTAATCACAGCAAAAGGTGGCGCTACAAAGTATTTACTTAAGGGGGCTGAATAATTTTGCACGCCCAATTTTTCAGTTTTTGATTTGTTAAAAAAGTTTTAAATATCCAATAAATGTCGTTCCACTTCATGATTGTGTCCCACTTGTTGTTGGTTCTTCTCAAAAAAATACAGTTTTATATCTTTATGTTTGAAGCCTGAAATGTGGCAAAAGGTCGCAAAGTTCAAGGGGACCGAATACTTTCGCAAGGCACTGTAGCTCCATTCTTGTGTATTTCATTCCTCTTGTTACAATTTTTCTTTTCATTACATTTTTTTAACTCTCCATTGTTGGGACGGGCTCGTAAGCAAGCATTTCACAGTTCAGTTTTCACCCGTGTATTCGGCACTTGAAACATAGAAATAGTTTTGATTTGTAGAATAAGGAATCATGTCGGCTCTATTCATCACATTTCTATCTGCAGCACTCCACAGTGTTTTCCTGTTGAACATGATTCAGGGTTGGAGTCAATAGGTAGGTACATTACAGACTCCCGTCATTTGTGGTTATGAGTTTTCTCTCCCTCTACCCTCGTTTCAGAACTTCTCACGGACGGACCGTCTGCTACGTCACCGGCGTCTGTGTGGAGCGAGGACCAGCCTTCCCAAGGAGGAGAACCAGTCATTCTCCTGCGAGAGCAGAGGAGCCTACTCCCAGGATGCACCTGGGCACACGGCCACCTGGAGCCCCCTACAGCAGCAGAACAGCCGTCTGGCTGTCTAACCTCTGACCCCTCGGAGAAACCCCCCCCATCTAACACAGTCAGCCGTCCTCAGCTCAATGATGCCACATACTGGAGCAGACCAGTACTGCGTTGTCCCTCAGCCCAGATAAACCTGGCTAAGACAAAGACACCAAACCTTATGCTGTTCTCAACACTGAGCTCATATCCTGTTGATGGGATAGTGAATAATTTTCTACTCATTTTATTCTAATTTTTGTATCGTTACGTACATGGTACAAGACCTAGGGTGGGAGGGGTTTGGGCAAGCTGTCATATTACTATGGCAATAATGAATTCACAAACTGATATGTTGTAGCCTTAATTGGACTAGTATTTTTTGGACTGTGAATGATCCATGGACACTCAATGTAAGGTTGGCTTGGTCAAACCAATATGCTCCCCTGGCTTAGATTTTTTACCATTGAGTGTTTGTGGAAGCTCACCAATGGGCAATTCTGCCCTACCAAGCATAAAGGCAGTAACTGCTCATAGCGTGGAACTGATAAATATGGCTTTTATTTACCTTGGTTTCACAGTAACTTTATGCAGTTACTGCTAACATGACCCCCATTTTCTCCAAAATACAATACAATAGAGGCAGGATACTTGTCCACACGATTAAGCATGTATTTAATGTAGCAAAAAATGACAGTAACTCATTTTTGACCAAATGAGCAGTTACTGCGTTTTTGCTTGGTAGGGCAGAATACTGATCAGTAACCTAGGACACTCTTCTTCTTCCACAAGCAGCCTCAGTGTTCATTGGCCAACCAGGTCATACTATGGACATTTAAGTTATTTTAAGGACAACGGTGAACATGCATCCTTGTGGTCTTGAACCGCTCAGATTCATTCAAAGTTGGTTCTGTTGCTGCTGCTTGTAGCTCGCTAGCTCCTGGTCTACCTTGTTAGGGAATGGTCATCAACTAATAGCTGATCCAACCTTCATGTAGAGACCATTAGGGAGTTCATGGCACATTTCTTGTTCTCTGTTGTGTCCCCCACACATCCATCCAGTCCTTGTTATGGGTTTGATTCAATGCTGTCTAAATATGTCACTTTGTCATTTGATACACTTTCCATATGTTGTTTAACTCTAGAATCTCTCATAGCTACCGTTTTGGGCATAGTGACCATAGAAATATAATTACTAATGTCCATTCTATTATTCTATTTCTATGTTAGTGACCTATAGTCTTGTCAGTGAATGTTCAGGACTGTGTATGTAGGCCTATTCTATATTCATTCACTCTGGGGAGTCTGTCTTTCCTAACTCTTGTGTTATTTTAATTCCTTTTTATCAAATGTCCTGAGTGCGTTGATCCAGCTTGTCATATTTCATATGTCTGATGTTTTTTTTTTTAAAGAAGGGGTCATCATAAGCAGCAGGTGAAGCAGGATGGTTGACCTCTCAACATTGACCTTCTCTGCCAACATGTTTGTGAATGAATACTTCCTCTATAATATCATACCATGTTGTGTTTATTCACCTCTGGCATCTTCAGTGAAGATGACCATTTCTGATCCAAAAGGACACCTACAGCCTAGGCACTCCTGAGAGCATTAGATAAATATAACCAGTATGGTAATAGCTATTGCTTCCACCTGTCTGTGTTCAGATCTACAGGCATGGCTAGGCAGTAGGTTTGGAATTCAGTATATCTACTCCATGGGGTACTTTTCATTCACATTTTTATTGGAGTGTCTCAAGCTCCCTTATGGTAGCCTGGTCCCAGATCAGTTTGTACTGGTTTGCCAACTCCTGTAAGTAGACTTGCACAAGTGTTGACTTCTGCAAGCTGGAACAGCTCATAGGTGCATCTGGGTACATTACTCATCTGTAGCGTGAGGCAGCTTGATATACAAGTACACCTCCTGGACAGGACGCTAGTCTATCGCAGACCCTTACGCCTAATCTATCTCCTTGATGCTGAGTGCCAAGCGGGGACGCACCAGGTCCCATTTTTACAGTCTTTGGTATGACTCTGCTGAGGATCGACCTTCCAATCTCAGGGCGGACACTCTAATCACAAGGCCACTGAGTCGGTCATTGTCATATCATCGACCGTGAGACTGGGATATACAGCACCAACAGATCTGGGGCAAGGCTATCATGATGACATGCTGTATCTATAAACACTGGAGGGAGGAAGCCTGAAATATAGGAGAAACAACAGTTATCTGTATAGACGTCAGGGTTTTATAGAGGACCAGTAGTTACTATTGCATCACTGTCAGACTGTTGTGTCAAAGGAGTTTTATGGCAGCCAGTTTTCTACTGCTAAATTTATTTTAATATATATTTTAAAATGTCATTTAAATTAGGAGTAGAGGCAGAACTGCCACTAGTGCCTGTCTAGGTGTAGCTGTTATGATTAGTCCATTAACTTTTTTATTACTGGTAGTTTTGCATGCATTTGTGATCCCCTAAGTTAAATGAAGTGATCTTGTTTTTGGTAAAGACAGTAAAAATGTTTTTTTGGTCAAATTAGGTTTTGTTTTTAAAATAATAACTTTGTTATTGTCATGATTCTAGTCCCCATCACAGGCAAATGGAAGTCAATTTTTGACCCGGTAAGACATACTGTAGTGAATGGAAAACTAGGGCATCAAGCTTAAATAAAGGTGTTTCTCTTTTTAAAGTTTTTAAACATGTGGTACTGTTCTGGCTTTCTAAAATGACTAAGGGAGATGTAGTTTCACCCATCTTTCCAGGAGATGGCACACGGGTTCAACTGAATTGGAAGCCAACTATATTGCATAGTTGCAAGACCTGCTATACACCACTAGAGGAGCCTATATCCCTGGTCATTACATCTATGATCGTGACCTAACAGCAGCAGGCAGGTGTTGATACTATTCTCAATTTTATCTCGTACTGATAGCATTAGAGCAGTACATTTGTTCAGAGATGGTTTGGGAAGAAAGGGAGTGAAGCGACCTTAGATGGCCTAGCTGGTTGAGTGAGAATAACATTGTACATTATGGGAGAGTGGTGTTGAGACAATAGGTTGGAGTAGCCTACCAACTGTCTGAACAAATCCTGAGCTGGGTCCATCCCTCTCTTGTATTGGGGCTTTCCCTTCTTTACCTCTCCCCCTCTCTTTTTGGGGCCATCACTTCCTTTCCATTCCTCTCCACTTCATATGTGACCTATCCATCCCCCATACCACTTTTTGGGGGTATTCTGTCCAAACCCCTCTCTTCCCCTGTATTGGGGCTATACCTGTCCTCTCCCCCATTATTGACCAGGCTTTGTAATTAAACCTCCAGGAACGATTAGCTGGATGAGATCCGCCTGAACTGGAGGTTGCAGACCAGGGAGTGTGTGCTCTGACGTTCCCTCTCCATCCCTGATTTACAGCACCCACAGGCTGGAGTACTACACTGGGCTGCCTTAAGTGAGGGAAGAGGAGAGAGGGTGATACCACTCCATCATTGCAGAGAGTGTTGTAATCATCCAGGTTTGAAATCATTCTGCAGACAGACTATGTCTGCAGACAGACTGTATTTGCGTCCCAAATGACAACCTTTTCCCTACATAGTGCACTACTTTTCACCAGAGGGTCTATAAAGTGAATCTTTATTGCACACGGTTCATTAAAGATTCACTTCCTCGTTCCTTCTCACCCCATCTCCCATTCAACACGACCTCTACACAAGTGTAGAATGGGAGATATGACCACAGTGGTATTACTAACTACCGGTGGTGGCCACACTGGTATTACTAACTACCGGTGGTGGCCACACTGGTATTACTAACTACAGGTGGTGGCCACACTGGTATTACTAACTACCGGTGGTGGCCACACTGGTATTACTAACTACCGGTGGTGGCCACACTGGTATTACTAACTACCGGTGGTGGCCACACTGGTATTACTAACTACCGGTGGTGGCCACACTGGTATTACTAACTACAGGTGGTGGCCACACTGGTATTACTAACTACCGGTGGTGGCCACACTGGTATTACTAACTACCGGTGGTGGCCACACTGGTATTACTAACTACCGGTGGTGGCCACACTGGTATTACTAACTACCGGTGGTGGCCACACTGGTATTAATAACTACCGGTGGTGGCCACACTGGTATTACTAACTACCGGTGGTGGCCACACTGGTATTACTAACTACCGGTGGTGGCCACACTGGTATTACTAACTACCGGTGGTGGCCACACTGGTATTACTAACTACCGGTGGTGGCCACACTGGTATTACTAACTACAGGTGGTGGCCACACTGGTATTACTGGCCACCCAGTAATGAAAATTATGAAATATGAATACAGAAATTGCCTTGTCACTTGAATCCTAGATTTCAGCTTTAAGCAATTAAAAGTGTGATAGAACAGTTGTTTTATACATGAGTATCTAGTCGTGCTTCTAAGGTAAACCCTAGCCTATTAGTAAACAGATACCAAATACTTTTCCATTACAAGTAGGCTTTTCTATACATTCTGAAATCCCATCAACTCTGCACAGAGAACCCATGAAGACCAAAATAACATCAATTTTCAAAAACTCAATGCAATTTTTCTGAAATGATATATGAGGGTCTGAATCCTAATACGGAGTATAATGCAGAAGCATAATAAACCCATATAAGAACTGTTCAGAGGACCTGAGATGTCAGTGAGCATTAAGTGCTCTCTTGGGACAGGAAAGCAAGAATGGACCCTTATTAAATGGCAGCCATTTTACATGACTGACTGCATTTTCAGCTGCTTGAGGGTGACAAACAAAATGGCCTCCAAATAGTTGGATTCATTGGTAAATGCATGACTAAAAATAGATAGCAAATCAACTCTATGATGCACAGGCAATCACTTGATAAAAAAAGCATCCTAAAAGATTTCTATATGTGGCCGATAAGAAATGGTCAATCCACAAAAATACGGCCTTTTAAGTAGAAATTGTGCACCAATATAGATTTTTTAAATCCTGTTAAAGTGCCCTATAATATAGACCACATTTACAATTCAATAAATCAGATTTTTTTATATGAATAGACTTGAAGTCTCTCTGTGCACCCTGTTTGACTTCTAGGAAGATTTTAACCAGGACGGGCTCATAGTAATTGCTGGAATGGTATCAATAGAATGATATCGAACACAACAAACACACGGTTTACATGTGTTTGATACCCTTTAATTCACTCCATTCCAGACATTATTATGAGATGTCCTCCCCTCAGCAGCCTCCTGTGGTAGTTATTTTCACACAATGTTGATTGGCACTTCAACCTTATTACCCATAGATAGACAGGCTAGAAATGTTTTAAGAATAATACATTTAAAAAATGAAGGTTGCATTCAATTGCCATTTCCTGTTGCACACAACACGCTTCCATTCCCCCTGTCACAATGGGATTTATGGATGAATTAAGTTGAAATCATCAACCCTGTTACTTTATTTGGCATTTAATAGGCACTTACTATAGTCATTATTAAATTGTTTACCTCTAGAGATAGGAAGTCTTGTTTTCTATTATGTTGAACATGTGCCCGTTATGACAGAATGTTCAAATTAAAAGTTTTTATTGACAAAGTTACACTTCTCAAAAGATACCGAATGGGTGGAATGACCCTAAAGCTGTCAGGTTTACACTGTTAGTTTACTACGCATTCAGCTGCTATTGACACACTTTCCCCTCTCAATTAACACTCAAGATTCATTTGCTGAAGCATATTATTCCTGTTCCTCAACACTTCTGTCCCATCTGATCAAGTCGGGAAGAGAAGTTGTCACAATCAGAGCATATGATAGGTGACAAAGGATTTGAATGAGAAACAGTCACACGAATGGCCTAATTACCAAATCCTGCATATTCATGCATTAACCCATAAGACACATACTAGAACAAAATGTTCATGTTGTCCCCTATCCACCTCATGCTGAGAGAGGGAATGTCTGTTGGTGTTTTGGCTCGATAGTCATTCACATTCCCCTGGATAAGATGGACAACGCGGCCGGAGCACAGCCCTTCCCAGACCACCTTTCTTTCCAAGCCAAGGCACCACAGGTGGCTTCCCACCACTTCTCTCTGCAAACGGAAGGAGGCGGAGGGAGTCACAGGCATTTAGCGAGACAGACAGATACATTAACACACCATGGCCAAACGCCACCCCATTAATCTGCAGCTCGTTGGGGCCTGTCTGGGCTGGCAAGGCAGGGCTGGAGCTTCTCCAAGGAATGTTGAGCCTAGGCACAATGGGTGGGTCCCTCAATGAGTAGCGTGCCACTGCCATGGTGCCACCCCAGCACTCTGAAGTCAGCAAACAAACCTGTATACCTAGAGGCCTTTTGAAACCCCTGAAACATTGCAAATCTGATGTTGAAGAAAGGCAGTTATGACAGCACATTATTTTACTGGTCTAAAAAGGCCCTTCACATATTCTCCTGGACTAAAAAGGCCTTAAGTCATCTGAAATTTCCAAGGGCCTCTCTAAAGCTGTTACAGCAACACGCCATAAAGGCATGAACCCGTAGGATTCAGGACCAAGAAGCAGGTAAGAAAAAGATGAAGAAAGATTTAGTAGAGGTAATAGATCTGCTACATATGAAATATGATTCTCCTTAATGTGTTCTCACCTACTGACCACGCATATCGATAGAGGAGAATTTTAACAAGTTTTTTTCTAGGCTCAACTTCTAGGCTCAGCTGTAGGAGCGTGACTTCTGGGGGTATATCCCAAATTACACTCTATTCCTTATGAAGTGCACTACTTTGGACCAGAACCCATCTGGTCAAAAGTAGTGTACTTCATAGGGAATGGGCTTTGGTCAAAAGTATTGCACTTTATAGAGAGACTGAGTATGAGAGTATGAGAGACTGTCTGCTATGACATGCTGAAGTCTTGTGGCTGATTTATTAAAGCACTATTTCAGCCCTGTTTGTAGTCAACCTCTATGACATACTTTTCTGAAATGGATATGCATGGTCATGTGATATGCATGGTCATGTGATACAAGTATGGTATGTTAAAACCAGCGCTTTAACTTACACATAGCGACAATAGCAAATATGTTTAATGCTCACTTGATAAATATTAGATATTAATATGATTATGCTAATCTCGTCATAATATCAGTCATGAGCTCACAGAAGTGAGCAGCCATGGTCATCAAAAAGAAAGGAGGACCAAGGCACTCTTCATATAATTAAATAAAATGCCTTTATTAGTATGGCATGTTCAATAGAAACAAAGTTTTTTTTACAACACGTTTCGGCTGCATGGTCTTCGTCAGGGAGTACTCATGGTGTTTAAGTGCAGAACCTGTCTTCTCTCTAAGCACGACAGTGAGTCTGCGTCTGCCATGTAACCTCGAGCTAAGCAAGTTCATATGCCCGTCTCGCTCTTCGCTCTATCAAGAAATTATACAATTACATTAGGGTAGTACATGGTTCCTCTCTCTCTCCCCTTCTCTCTCTCTATTTTCCAGCAATTTTCCACTTGAGCAGACGGACCTAACCTACCTGATCTTAGACCACCACTCCTACTCTGATGCTTTATGAATACAGGCCATGATCTGCAGGGGATAGACTGTCTGCCTGGCTGATGGAGACATAGATAGGCAATAGATAGATTACTAACTGTATTTATGGCTCATAGGAGATATTGTACCAGTGGGTAGATAGACAAGGATTCAAAGTGACTTTGGCGGCTTGCTGCTGTTGATCAGCTATGCGATAGATACAGTGATTTAGTCTGCCATTTTAGCCTTATAGATGTTGATATATTATCAGTAATATAATTCTGCCTGGTTGATTACAGGATGTATGGGCTGGGGATGGACGGGGTAAGATAGGTGGATGGTTGAGGGGGTAGTTCAAAGTGTCCACTTATCCTTATGATACTTATCTTTACTGCGGGAAAATAGAGATCTGAGGAAGGTGCTGCAGACGGACAGAAAGACAGACACACACACACTCCCAATTCAACGACGATAGTGGAGTAGTTGTGTGTGACTGGGGCAACCCGTACTTCTCCTTTTATCTGACTCTCTCTAGTAGTGGGTCTCTACTCCTCTATTTCTCTGTGTGACTCTAGTAGTGGGTCTCTCCTCCTCTCTTTCTCTGTGTGACTGTAGTAGTGGGTCTCTCCTCCTCTCTTTCTCTGTGTGACTCTCTAGTGGTAGTGGGTCTCTCCTCCTCTCTTTCTCTGTGTGACTCTCTAGTAGTGGGTCTCTCTTCTCTGTGTGATTCTCTAGTAGTTGGTCTCTCCTCCTCTCGCTCTGTGTGACTCTAGTAGTGGGTCTCTCCTCCTCTTTCTCTGTGTGACTCTCTAGTAGTGGGTCTCTCCTCCTCTTTCTCTGTGTGACTCTCTAGTAGTGGGTCTCTCCTCCTCTCTTTCTCTGCGTGACTCTAGTAGTGGGTCTTTCCACTCTTTCTCTGTGTGACTCTCTAGTAGTGGGTCTCTCCTCCTCTCTTTCTGTGTGACTCTCTAGTAGTGGGTCTCTCCTCTCTCTGTGTGATTCTCTAGTAGTTGGTCTCTCCTCCTCTCGCTCTGTGTGACTCTAGTAGTGGGTCTCTCCTCCTCTTTCTCTGTGTGACTCTCTAGTAGTGGGTCTCTCCTCCTCTTTCTCTGTGTGACTCTCTAGTAGTGGGTCTCTCCTCCTCTCCTCTAATGACACCAGTCAGCCCAGCAGTGTTATCCAGCAGGCAGCACCACCTCCCTTCAGGGATAAGATTTTATGACTGAAACCTGACACCGTTTCTGTGTCCTATAAGCGACAGAGCTGTAACTCACTTCAAAGGCAGCTGGCATCGAATCACAGCACAGTCATAAATTCCCCTGTCACGCCTGGGCCAATCAGGATGCGACACTAAATCACACCTGTCACTCTGGCGGCCAATGGAAAGACAGTGGCAGTAAATCTGTCAGAGGTACGTCTGTTAACAGTGTTGTGGTGTGGTTGGGCAATCCGTGGGGAAGGAGGGAGGGGAGAAAGTGAGAGAAAGAATAGATGACAGAGGGAGGAGGGGAGGGAGAAAGGGAGTGAACTGAAGGCACAGAGGTATGACACAGAATAAAATGCTTGTTTTCTCCCTCTCTAATTCTTAGGCCACGCCATGTTCAAAGCCACATCCATAATATACCACGGTAAAAACTAAAGGAGCTTAAAGAGGGCAGGCTGAGGAATTAGTGAGTAAAACAAGACTAAACACAGCCCCAAAAGAGGAGAAACACGTCCCCCTGAGGGATGGTACTGGACTTGGATAAACCAGGATAAATATCCATAAAGCCTGATGCCTACATTGAAAATCAGTTTCACTGCATCTGTATTCTACTCCTGCATCACTAGCCTAGTCCTGCATCACTAGCCTACTCCTGCATCACTAGCCTAGTCCTGCATCACTAGCCTAGTCCTGCATCACTAGCCTACTCCTGCATCACTAGCCTACTCCTGCATCACTAGCCTAGTCCTGCATCACTAGCCTACTCCAGGCAAACTCTGTGTTGATACCAGTTGGCTGACAGTGGGACCAGCTGGAGACATTGGGGCAGACAAAGGGACTAACTGGCTGAAGGCAGGCTGGGCTGAGGCGGACACTTCCCCGGGTCTGAAGCTCAGGGTATGTGTCTGCGTGCCGAGAGTGAGCTGGCTGACCAGGTGTGATCCCTCCTACTGGTCTCTGCAGACAGCCGGTCCAAATGAAGAGCAGTTGTTGTCTGGGTACTACAGCACAGCAGGGCACAGACCTGGATGTGAAAGGATTTCATTCTGCTTCTAAATCACACAAACAGAGAGAAGAGAGGAGAGAGGCGAGAGAGTAAGAAGAGAGAGGAGAGAGGATAGAGAGTAAGAAGAGAGAGGAGAGAGGCGAGAGAGTAAGAAGAGAGAGGAGAGAGAAGTGCTTCAAAATCACACAAACAGAGAGAGAGAAGAGAGGATAGAGAGTAAGAAGAGAGAGAGAAAGAGAGCCAGGAGACCTGGCTCTCAAGAGAAGACAGGCTATGTGCACACTGACCACAAAATGAGGTGGAAACTGAGCTGCACTTCTTAACCTCCTGCCAAATGTGTGACCATACTAGAGACAGATATTTCCCTCAAATTACACAGACCCACAAAGAATTTGAAAACAAGTAAGGGAGAGAGAGAGAGAGAGAGAGAGAGAGAGAGAGAGAGAGAGAGAGAGAATGGGAAAAACAACCATAGGCATAGGGGAATAGTAGTGCAAAAAGGTGGAGTATTTTGTCAATTTACTAACCCTTGATAACGCATGTCATTAACCTTTAAACGTGTTGGAAAATGTATTTGACATCGTTTGAGAAGCAAATGAAATGTGATAGGTGGATAAATATGTTCATGCAAAAGCACTGTTATTCAATGATGGGGTAAAAAGCAGTATCCTAACAAACATGTAACTTTCCCACTGGAATGATGAACAGTAGCTAACAGACCAGCTCGGGTCCTGGTGACATACATCAACACAGAATTAAACACTCACATCAGCAATTGATCACCATCTTTTTTGTTGTTGTTGCAAAAACATACATTGTATGTTGAGTTCTGGCTGAGGAGACCGGGACAGAGAGAATGTGCAGTGGTGTGTTCTCTGGCACTGCTGTTGGCTGGCTTCTCTACGGAGCAGAGCAGCAATGATTTTATATTCTACGGGAATACATAGAATAGAAAATGTTTTCCTGGTGCAATACAGATACATTGGGGTATAGTACTAAGGTCTGGTGTGTGTAATGTGTCTGCGTCTTACACATTATAGTCTAAGACTTCAACACAGGCATAATTCATGTCCTATTTTTATGAAATGTTTGATAGGGTAGAGCAGGGGTGTCAAACTCATATTACCCCGGGGGCCGCATTCAGTCTTCAATGAGGTCCGGAGCGCAACATTGGATATTGATTGCATTTCCTCACCGTCAAAACTTTTTTTTAAAATTACTCAAACGACCCACGTATGTTTGACACCCCTGTATAGTGTATTGGACCATTGCTATTTTCCCCAGCCTTGAGTCTTTGACTAGGGCAGGCCATTGAGAAGTATATAGCTCAGTCACCAGCCACACACCATGTAAATAATTATAATTTACTGACTCACACACACACACTCTCTTTTATCGTACACAGCATCAATCAATTACAAGCCTCTAGCCCATTACATGCTCCTGACTGTTTAACAGCATGTTATGTACAGCGTGTCAAGCCATGGCGTTACAGACTATCATACTCATTCCTGTATAATTCATATAAATTACCTCTCTGTCTTTTTACGACGGTGTAACTATAATTAGCAGATGAAAGGGGGTCGTTGACTGCCCCAAGGTACCGCCTGCCCTGCTGAAGGAATACCTAGATGGGAAATGAGTGAGGGGACGGCAGGACACACACTCACAAGCACATGCACAAACACACACACAAAATATGACTGAAACATATTGAATATCTAGATGAAAACTAAGTGATGGGATGACCCAGGAGGCACCAACGTGTGTGTGTGTGATCCATTTGAACCCTCTCCAGTCCCTCTCTGCCCTGCTGGGTGAGGACACAGTGAGGTGGATCTAATCTAATCACTTACTGCATTGCTGTTGTCTAGATATGCTGTGCTGTCTAACCTTGTCCTCTTGATCCTTCACATTCTAGCCTGGATAAACTAGACTGAACGCTATTGAAACAATGGCGCCTTTCAGATCTCCCCTCCCCCAAAATCACACACGTGTTTGGGTCGGGACATATAGAATAGGGAATAGGCAGAATTTGTAAATCTGAATGAATAGATCCAACACTATATCCTAATAATTTCATAATGCTTAAAACAAAATAACGCACAAATGCAATTCAGTGGCATCTCTACATCCATTTAAGAGAGTAAAGAGCGGTTGACTTGTCCACCTAGCAACACAAACTGTAGGCTTTTACAATGGACCTGACTGGAGGCCAGCCAAGACAATGGATCTGCCAGATGAGTAATATTTCATTATCTTCACTTAACTTCTTCCTCTCGCTCTGTGTCCCTGGCAGACACCAATACAAGCATCCACTCTGCTGTTACTGCATCTTATAGACAGGCTGCAGGACATACAGCTATTCTCAAGCAATCACACCCGTCAGACATGAGTGCATTTCTCGATTGGTCAAATTAACATTTGGGGGCTCAAGGGAGAATGATACAATTACTCCATGCAAAGAGAAGGGGATTAGAATCTAGCTCCCTTTCCTTTGACTATCATCACGAATGTGTGTGATCAGGCTCCAGGACAGAAGCAGCTCGATAACTGAGCACCCCCTTTCTCTTTGATCTTGCTCTTCCCTTCATCCCTCTGCCAAATCATCATTAAATATAGAGATTAGAGGAAGGATAGAGGGATCAGAGAAGAGGCCCAAAGGAAGGGGGGCTTTAGGTGAGGAACTCCATTTGCTCACTGTGTGTGATAGTAGCAGTAGTACTGCATGGTCCTAGAGACAAGCTGGGGTTGTCAACTTACAACTGGCTTTGTGAGTTACTACAGCCAAGACACTAAAGGAAAATCTATGAAGGAGTTATGACTTTTATTGGATTCAGAGGAGGCTGGTGAGAGGAGCTATAGGAAGACGGGCTCATTGTAATGGCTGGAATGTAATCAATGGAACGGTATCAACCACATCAAACATACGATAACCACATTTGACTCCGTTCCATCAATACAATGAGTCCGTCCTCCTGTAGCTCCTCCCACCACTGATGTTGTTATATCATGGACACTGAATGATATACTGATGCTTCATACAAACCAGACGTCTGAAGCAGACATGTACCACCATCTGTTTGTGTTGCCTCAGGAAAACATGAGTAATGCTGAAAATAGAGCCACGGTCTGGACAAGGAGGACCGCTCACTCCAAAACGGTCCACATTAGGCATGGTCATGGATGGACCAGTTACACAATACCTTAAAGACGTCAGCTTAACATGGTGTGTAGCTACACCAGGGACAAATTTATCAGGCACCAAATCGAGAAAAAAAAAGAGACTGAAGAGGGACTAACATTCTGTTTCTCGTTGAGAAATGTTGTGTAAAGGTCTCAGTTGCGTGCTCTAATGAACATGACCCATTGGTAGTGAAATGCAGACATAAACAAGAACAGGAATATTTTTGTACTGCCAGGTTCATATCTACATGATAGTCTGATCTCACATCCACTTCTCTGGAGGGCATCTTTCATTTGCATTAAGATGAGCTTGTGTGTGTTTTTGTGAGGCAGGGGGGGAATTATCAAGAAGAAAAAACAGTTAGCTGAAGCACACATTTCATCTCTCTATTGCTCAGTTTGAAATGGATCACAAGTGCAGGATGATTATCAAGGGGAAAAACTTGACTAATTAGATGTGAGCGATTTGTAAACACCACAATTTTACAGCATCGAAACACAACACATAACTGAAAATGTCTCAATAAAGACACTTACATGTAAAGTGTTAACCTCAGGAATGTGTTTTGGTACATTGACCAGAAGATGGAGCCCTTGCTTTAGCTGTGAGTCGCTCCCTGTCTGGCTAGCAGAGTTCTCGAAGTACCATGGTGTGACAAGGGAACTCTGCAACTGAGGAAACAGTACATGGTTCAAGTGGACTGAAATTCTACATAATCTACAATATAAAAATAGCATATTTATTTTTTATAGTGGCTACCTGAGCTTCCATTCAATAAACCCAGACATTGAAATATGTTAAAGTGTGACCAGAACAAAAAGGGCAAACAACCACAAAATATAGTCACAACTTTAGTGTCTATAAATGTTTTTATTCAAAAGATTTAAATGCTTGAATTTATCCAGTATTCTGAAGGAACAAAGTGACTAACAACAAGGTTGCCTGATCTGACCATATGTCTGTACCATAGAAATAATTCCTTCCTATTTCTATGGTCTGTACTATAGTTAACACATGGAATGTTATCAGAGATGAGGGACATAAAGCTGTCAACTTAACGGGTAAGAAAATGCAAACCAGGCAGCAAAAATGTATTGACACACTACCATCCAATATCCCTCTCACAGCTAGCTCAAAGATATCCCTGGCCCTGGGAGTGTCTGATTGGATGAGTGATCAGCCTCTCCTGAGTCCTGACTGGAGGAATGGTGTGGAGTGAGTAGAGGGGAAGAGATGACATCAGAGAGAGGAGGCATGTGTAATGGTGGTACAGTATTAGATGAGGGGAGTTGACAGGTCCTATCGTAGCAGAGACCATTTGATCTGTTCCTTGGCAGACTGTAGCACCTGTAGAAGAAAACTAGCCTTCTAAAATAGATCATACAAATAACATACAAACACACACGTTTGTATAATGAGCCTCCAGTCTGTGTTTATGACATCCATTTGAACTTTCTTTGCATTTCAAAAATGAGACTTTCCCTTTCAAAACAAAGAATGTAAATGAATACCACCAAGATGGATAGACGGAGACCAACTGCCCAAAGCAGACGATTTTAGCTCAATAACAAATCATTTCTGGTTAACAATTAAGCACCTTACTGTAATAGTTTTTGATTAAAATGGTCAAAAGGAAACAAAAAGCTTTTTGGCAAAAATATATTTTTACAAATTCAAACAATTTTGATAGGACTGTCTTGGAGTTGTCTGAGTGAGGGACCTAATTGGAGTGGCCTAATGGGAGGGATGTGTAAGCAGAAACTATACGTGTTCTTGTAAGATGTTTGAGAGTCGGTTATTGGTCTATTAATTTCTACCGCCTGGTGATGTCACCAGGCAGGCCATAATTCCACCCATGCAAAACCCGCTGATGAGAAGGTCCAGTGTAGATAGTTGCTGGTTGTAAAAACTCAGGAAATAATACTGCTAACATTTTTTTTAAAAACAATTTTACAGTGTTAGTTTCATTAGCTGTTCTACAAATATGACAAAACACAGGAAACCCTCATTTTGACTGCACTGGGTCTTTAAGTAAATGAAGGGAGACCACATGATTTACACATTTACCTCAAACTTTGACAAAGACTAGATATAGAAAGATGAGGAATGCAAGTAAAGCAAAATATGCAGGAATGAATTCATGATTAATTTGTTGAAGGAAAAGAACCACAAGGAAGACAGCCAGCCATTAATCATTAGACAGGGAGGGAGAGAGAAGGGATGGGAGGACAGCAGCTTCTTAAATGAGAACGTAATCAAGACTGGAGAGGACCTCAGCTCATAGGCCACACACACACACACACACACACACACACACACACACACACACACACACACACACACACACACACACACACACACACACACACACACACACACACACACACACTGCCTATAATTAGCAATCGTGGGCTTTCCATGCATAAGGAAGAGTGGAAGCAGTAGGATTGGAGAGTGATGTTAAAGTATATGAGAGAGGGACGTCGGTAGCCTGGAAAGCCAGACTTAATTCAGCTCCATTTCAGTTTTGTTTTCACTAAATTAGTTAAGTGAAACAAGTGAGGTAAAATATAGTTTGATTCAGTCTGGATTCCCAGGCTAGGACGTTGGGCCCAGCTCTTAAGCTTGTAAGGCTGGGTCCTGGTCAAAAGTAGTGCACTACATAGGGACTAGGGTGCTATTTGGACACATCCTAAGTCTCAGGAGAGTAGAGAGTGAATAATGTAATGGCGCATGATCCACACTGAACAATGTAGTATGCTGAGATGAATGAGGTAACTAGGGCTGTTGTACTCACCTGGGTGACAGTCTGCTCTGAGTAGGGCACATCTTCCCCCTGTAGAAGAGATTACATACTGGGGTTAGGCAACCACACTCAGAACATTAGAGTCCACTTGGTTGAGTGAAGAGTGTTTTCTGAAGAGGAAAGGGACCCTTACCCTTAGTGCCACACGGTGGACCACTTGCTGAGGATCACTTTCCAGAATCACTCTTTAGGAGACAGCAGAGAGAGAAGCTTGTTTTCACTCACACTGTGCAAATAGACAGCCACACAGGACCAGACCACAGCTGTCTTATGACTGTGTTTCACCAAGATCATACAACCATACTTATTGGTTTGGACAGTTGAAAATAAGCAGTGGTAATTCATTTAGAGTCAATATTCAAAAATTATAAGACATGGAACTCACCCCCCATCCACAATTTCATCGACAGCGAGAAAGAGACCTTCCATATTCTCAAGTAGAGCTCTCCGCTCAACATTCTTTCTACAGAGAAAGACAGATAATTATAAGGTTTGCCTTTTGATGAAAGATGGCAAAAGATTTAGCTCTCACCTCAACATTCATCTCAGTGAGTCAAACAAACAGTTCAGAACAGCTTTAGGTCTCACCTCAACATTTGGCTCAGTGAGTCAAACAGACAGTTTAGAACAGCCATTAGCATCAACTGTTGGAGGGGAACAAAACACAGAAACAACAAAAAGGTCATTTAGAGCATGGCAGAGTGCACTGCACCGAAATTAATCATACAATTTATTAATTCCAATATGATTACCTCATTTTCATGCGAGCTTCCAACGACATAGAAGAAGAGATCAATGTTGCTCTTGTAGACAACTGTGAGGCCCTCTAGCAAAGCGATCTCACCTGAGTATGCACAGAAACATGACAATGGCTGCATTTATACATGGAGGCCAATTGTGATTATTTTTTTCACGAATTGGTCTTCTGACCAATGAGATCAGCTCTGACAATGATCTGATGTGAAAAGATTTGATTGCTCAAAAGACCAATTAGTGGACAAAAGACCAGAACACTATTCACTGACCTGAGAATATGTACATGTGTGTATTAAAATGCATTTCATACTGTCAGTCCGATGTGTCTTGCTGAAGATGTTCTTCTCAAAAGCTTTCTGTTCCTTTACTGAAGGGTAGGTGTCATCATAATACTGTAAATAAAGCATTAATAAAGAGGCGTTAAACCACAACTAATTGTTGTTTGTACATTTCATATGGTATGCTAATAATGCAGCTGTGTATTACATAATGACAGAATGAGTTACATAGCAGGGATCACCAACTTTGGCCCTAAGGTACTGGGTGTATGCAGGCTTTTGTTCCAGCCAAGTACTAACACACCTTTATGTAATACACTTATCAAAGTCTTACTTTAGCATAGAGTCGTTCGCCATCATTATCCAGAATGAGGACTGCTTTCACGGTGTATAATGACGGTTCCTGTTGTGAAGATACACAGACATGACTGCCTTGCAGATAAGTTACACATCATCAATACACAGTCGGTAGCTAGCTAGCTAGCTAGCTAACGTTAGCAAACTAGCAAGCTACCTAACTAAAGAAAAGTACACTTACTAGCGGAAACATGTGTCATTACTACCCTGATAGCCATTCCTAGTAACTACGCATTGTAACCAGATATTTGCTGCTGTAACTAACTAGCAAGTTAGTTTTCTAAAACAGCGGATGGTGAGTTCGCCAGGTAACGTTACCGTCTATAGCTAACTAACTAACAGCTCCTTCCCAATTCTAAGCAGGCAGCAAGCACACTAATCTCTCTTTTGCAAAGGTTGCTAGACTCCCAACAAAAATCGAATCAGGAAATATAACATAAAGAATGATTTTTTAAATAATAAACGTTACCAGCATTACCGTATCCATCTTATTTGCTAAGTAGCTAGCAAACTTCCTAGTTAGCTGCCTAAACGTTTATCTCGTCTTCCATTGGATGATAAACCGCATCAATCAAAACGCCCCGCTATGACACCGCTCATTCTGTTCTGAGGACAGAGTTCAAGCACAGACAGAACAATGGCTTAGTTATAAAATTCGTTGGTACAAGTCAACAAGCCCATAACAACAATTTATATACACACTAGATGACAGATTAGGAGTGCTGTGTTGAAGCCACAGTGCCTCCATTTTGGCACTCCCCCCACAGTTGCGTAAAAAGGTTGCACATTTTTAAATAGTTTTCAGAATTTCAGTTTATGTGATAAAACAAGCAAGTATGGTGTATAGAATGATTTTACCATCTAACCCACTGTGAAATGTATTTTTCCATAAACAAAATATTGTATTTTCAGCTATTTGAAGCCCGTGTATAAAACCGAAAATAAAAGATGCAAAAACTAAACTGAAGGGGAAGCATAGAAATAGCCCACACAGAACAAATCTACTGCTTATTAAGGCCAGTTTATACTTGATCTACTGACATGTCTGTAGACAATTAGATTGCTACAAGTGTAGTAGGTCAAAACAACATTTCATTTATATTCCGGTGGAATGTCTGTAGACCGCCATGGCGACTGTCAGTTTCCTTGTTGTACAGACTTAAAAAAGTTTAAATGTCTGCGACTGTTACCGGACTGCCACAGCAACCAGACCAAATCCTCCAGTGACAAGATGATGCAGGAGTTCTAATATTCTAAGATAGAATGACCTACTTTTATTTCGTCACACTGTGGCAGTACGCTATTTTCTTTAAGGTCGCCATTACATTGTAAATAATTATCTTTTTGTGGGTTTATTTTCCTGTAATAATGAAAGCTAAAGTTAAGACATTATAGATATACCATGGACATTTGGTTTGTTGCTAACTAGTTAGCAACAAACCAAAACATTGTTTAGAAAATTGCTTTTAGTTGCCTGGCTTGATAGGTTGACATTTACTGAATTCATTTTTTAACGGATGGATTTATTGGTGTTAAAATAGAGAACGTATGCTATTTGGAGCACCGGGCTGCTGATATCAAGCAGAAGCTGTTGTTTTGTGTTTTATAGCTTTTCAGAACAACAACGCCAAGATTGATGTCAGATGGCAATAGAATGTTCATGATGTCGCTACGAGAATTGACTACAGACATGACTGTAAACCAGCCTTTAGACTTGTTTTTAATGAGAATGACAGATCTATAACTCACATTTCTATGTGCATTTGGTTGGGTAGCCCACAATGTCAGATATTGCAGCTTTAAATACATGTAACTCTGTCCTTGAAACGTTTAATTGAAATCTGTAGATCTCCATTCATTCCTATGGAAGACTGTGCCTACTGGGGAGTGCCAATATAGCCGATCGGTGGCTTCAAAGTCTCTATGGTCAATACATAGCATCAGCAATCAAGGGTTTATATACATAGTTTATATATATAGTGCATATAGTATATATAGTGCATTCGGAAAGTATTCAGACCCCTTGACTTTTTTCACATTTTGTTACATTACAGCCTTATTCTAAAACTGATTAAATCGTTTATTTCCTCATCGGGGCGGCAGGGTAGCCTAGTGGTTAGAGTGGTGGACTAGCAACCGAAAGGTTCCAAGTTCAAATCCCCAAGCTGACAAGGTACAAAATCTGTCATTCTGCCCCTGAACAGGCAGTTAACCCAATGTCATTGAAAATAAGAATTTGTTCTTAACTGACTTGCTTAGTTAAATAAAGGTAAAATAAAAATCAATCTACACAATGACAAAGTAAAAACAGGTTTTTAGAAATTGTTGCAAATGTATATAAAAAAAAATGGAAATATCACATTTACATAAGTATTCAGACCGTTTACTCAGTACTTTGTTGAAGCACCTTTGACAGTGATTACAACCTTGAGTCTTCTTGGGTATGATGCTACAAGCTTGGCACCCCTGTATTTGGGGAGTTTCTCCCATTCTTCTCTGCAGATCCTCTTAAAATCTGTCAGGTTGTATGGGGAGCATTGCTGCACACCTATTTTCAGGTCTCTCCAGAGATGTCTGGGCTCTGGCTGGGGCTCTCAAGGACATTCAGAGACTTATCCCGAAGCCAATCCTGCGTTGTCTTGGCTCAGTGCTTAGGGTTGTTGTCCTGTTGGAAGGTAAACCTTCGCCCCAGTCTAAGGTCCTGAGCACTCTGAAGGAGTTTTTCATCAAGGATCTCTCTGTTCTTTGCTTCGTTCATCTTTCCCTTGATCTGGACTAGTCTCCCAATCCCTGCAGCTGAAAAACATCACCACAGCATGATCCTGCCACCACCATGCTTCACTGTAGGGATGGCGCCAGGTTTCCTCCAGACGTGACATTTGGCATTCAGGCCAAATAGTTGAATCTTTGTTCCATCAGACCAGAGAATATTGTTTCTCATAGTCTGACAGTCCATTAGGTGCCTTTTAGCACACTCCAAGCAGGCTGTCATGTGCCTTTTATTGAGGAATGGCTTCCGTCTGGCCACTCTACCATAGAGGCCTGATTGGTGGAGTGCTGCAGAGATGGTTGTCTCCCTGGAAGGTTCTCCCATCTCCACAGAGGAACTCCGGAGCTCTATCAGAGTGACCATCGGGTTGTTGGTCACCTACCTGACCAAGGCCCTTCTCCCCGATTGCTCAGTTTGGCCGGGCGGCATGCTCTAGGAAGGGTCTCAAGAGCAAGTCGCTCTTGCTGCTGGTGAGTCTCTGATCCACCTCTACGCAGACGACACCATTCTGTATACTTCTGACCCTTCTTTGGACTCTGTGTTAACAACCCTCCAGACGAGCTTCAATGCCATACAACTCTCCTTCCGTGGCCTTCAATTGCTCTTAAATACAAGTAAAACTAAATGCATGCTCTTCAACCGATCACTGCCTGCACCTGCCCGCCCGTCCAACATCACTACTCTGGACGGTTCTGTCTTAGAATATGTGGACAACTACAAATACCTAGGTGTCTGGTTAGACTGTAAACTCTCCTTCCAGACTCACATCAAACATCTCCAATCCAAAGTTAAATCTAGAATTGGCTTCCTATTTCGCAACAAAGCCTCCTTCACTCATGCTGCCAAACATACCCTTGTAAAACTGACCATCTTACCAATCCTCGACTTCGGCGACATCATTTACAAAATAGCCTTCAATACCCTACTCAATAAATTGGATGCAGTCTATCACAGTGCCATCCGTTTTGTCACCGAAGCCCCAAATACTACCCACCACTGCGACCTGTACGCTCTCGTTGGCTGGCCCTCGCTTCATACTCGTCGCCAAACCCACTGGCTCCAGGTCATCTACAAGACCCTGCTAGGTAAAGTCCCCCCTTATCTCACCTCGCTGGTCACCATAGCAGCACCCACCTGTAGCATGCGCTCCAGCAGGTATATCTCTCTGGTCACCCCCAAAACCGATTCTTACTTTGGCCGCCTCACCTTCCAGTTCTCTGCTGCCAATGACTGGAACGAACTGCAAAAATCTCTGAAACTGGAAACACTTATCCCCCTCACTAGCTTTAAGCACCAGCTGTCAGAGCAGCTCACAGATTACTGCACCTGTACATAGCCCATCTATAATTTAGCCCAAACAACTACCTCTTTACTACCTATTTATTTATTTAGCTCCTTTGCACCCCCATTATTTCTATCTCTACTTTGCACATTCTTCCATGCAAATCTACCATTCCAGTGTTTTTTATTTTTTATTATTATTATTTATTTTTTACTTGCTATATTGTATTTACTTCGCCACCATGGCCTTTTTTGCCTTTACCTCCCTTATCTCACCTCATTTGCTCACATTGTATAAAGACTAATTTTTATACTGTATTACTGACTGTATGTTTGTTTTACTCCATGTGTAACTCTGTGTTGTTGTACGTTTTGAACTGCTTTGCTTTATCTTGGTGTAACGGATGTGAAACGGCTAGCTTAGTTAGCGGTGCGCGCTAAATAGCGTTTCAATCGGTGACGTCACTTGCTCTGAGACCTTGAAGTAGTAGTTCCCCTTGCTCTGCAAGGGCCACGGCTTTTGTGGAGCGATGGGTAACGATGCTTCGTGGGTGACTGTTGTTGATGTGTGCAGAGGGTCCCTGGTTCGCGCCCGGGTATGGGCGAGAGGACGGTCTAAAGTTATACTGTTACATTGGCCAGGTCGCAATTGTAAATGAGAACTTGTTCTCAACTTGCCTACCTGGTTATATAAAGGTGAAATAAATAAATAAAAAGTATTGGTGGTTCCAAACTTCTTCCATTTAAGAATGATGGAGGCCACTGTGTTCTTGTGGACCTTCAAATGCTGCAGATTTTTTTGTTACCCTTCCCCAGATCTGTGCCTCGACACAATCCTGTCTTGGGGCTCTACGAACAATTCCTTCGACCTCATGGCTCGGTTTTTACTATGACATGCACTGTCAACAAAGGGAAGCAAAGCCACAAGCTGCCCAGTGACACGAACCTACCAGACAAGCTAAATTACTTCTATGCTCGATTCGAGGCAAATAACACTGAAACAGAGCACCAGCTGTTCTAAATGCGTGCTTGATCACACTCTCCGTAGCCAATTTGAGTAAGACCTTTAAACAGGTCAACATTCACAAGGACGCAGGGCCAGATGGATTACCAGGACGGACACTCCGAGCATGCGCTGACCAACTGGCAAGTGTCTTCACTGACATTTTCAACCTGTCCTGACTGAGTCTGTAATAACAACATTTTTCAAGCAGACCACCATAGTCCCTGTGCCCAACAACACTAAGGTAACCTGCCTAAATGACTACCGACCCGTAGCACTCACGTCTGTAGCCATGAAGTGCTTTGAAAGTCTGGTTATGGGTCACATCAACAAAATCCCAGAAACCCTAGACCCACTCCAATTTGCATACTGACCCAACAGATCCACAGATGATGCAACCTCTATTGCACTCAACACTGTCCTTTCCCACCTGGGCAAAAGGAACACCTATGTGAGAATGCTGTTCATTGACTACAGCTCAGTGTTCAACACTATAGTGCCCTCAAAGCTCATCACCTAGCTAAGGACCCTGGGACTAAACACCTCCCTCTGCAACTGGAACCTGGACTTCCTGACGGGCCGCCCCCAGGTGGTAAGGGTAGGGAACAACACATCCGCCACGATGATCCTCAACACGGGGGCTCCTCAGGGGTGCGTACTCAGTCCCCTCCTGTACTCCCTGTTCACTCATGACTGCACGGCCAGACATGACTGCACGGCCAGACAAGACTCCAACACCATCATCAATTTTGCAGATGACACAACAGTGGTAGGCCTGATCACCGAAAACGATGAGACAGCCTATAGGGAGAAGGTCAGAGACCTGGTAGTGTGGTGCCAGGACAACAACCCCTCCCTCAATGTGATCAAGACAAAGGAGATGATTGTGGACCACGGGAAAAGGAGGACCGAGCACGCCCCCATTTTCATCGACGGGGCTGTCGTGGAACAGGTTGAGAGCTTCAAGTTCCTTGGTGTCCACATCACCAACAAACTATCATGGTCCAAACATGATCAGAGAAAGGCCCAAAAAATTGTCAAAGACTCCAGCCACCCTAGTTATAGACTGTTTTCTCTGCTACCGCACGGCAAGTGGTACCAGAGCGCCAAGTCGAGGTCCAAAAGGCTTCTTAACAGCTTCTACCCCCAAGCCATAAGACTACTGAACAGTTAATCAAAGGGCTCCCCAGACTCCTCTTTTACGCTGCTGCTACTCTCTGTTTATAATCTATGTATAGTCACTATAACACTAACCACATGTACATATTATCTCAACTAACCGGTGCCCCCGCACATTGACTCTCTACCGGTACCTGGTGTATATAGCCTTGCTTGTTATTTTACTGCTGCTGTTTAATTATTTGTTACTTTTATTTTCCTTTTTTTTCTTAAATTCTTAAATCATTGTTGGTTAAGGGCTTGTAAGTAAGCATTTCCATGTAAGGTCTACCTACACCTGTTGTATTCGGCACATGTGACAAATAAAATTTGATTTGATTTGAACTGTGGGACCTTATATAGAAAGATGTGTTCCTTTCCAAATTATGTGCAATCAATTGATTTTACCACAGGTGGTTTCCAATCAACTTGTAGAAACATCTCAAGGATGATAATTGAAAACAGGATGCACCTGAGCTCAATTTTGAGGCTCATATCAAAGGGTTTGAATACTTATGTAAATAAAGTATCTCAGTGTTTTACTTTTAATACATTTGCAAAAAATGATAAAAACCTGTTTTTGTTTTGTCATTATGGGGTATTATGTGTAGATTGATGAAAATGTTTTTTTTAATCCATTTTAGAATGAGGCTGTAACGTAACAAAATGTGGAAAAAGTCAAAGGGTCTGAATAATTTCCAAATGCTCTGTACATAATTGATCCAGACTATTGTTTGACTTGGGCAGGAGCTCACCGGAGCTGAGTACCAGAACCTCAAATTTGCTACTGCTAGAGCTCCTGTAACCGCTTGTAGAATATTAGCTAATAAGCATTGTGAAGCTACTGCACCTAAATATAAACAGTACCGGCACCCAACATGAGTACAGGCACCTATTTCAATCAAGTCAATCACTGGTCCAGGTCATTCTAATTAGGTGTAATACTTGAGAGAATATACTTTGAATGTAATGTTTCTGTTACTGCAAATTAAACAATTGGTCATATAATTAATTATGCAGGCTTTAATTGTGTTTAGGTATCAGGTTCAGGGTCCAAAGTTTGTGGTTGGAGGAGCTGACTGTATCAAATCAAGACAAAGTCATGGAGGGACTGTGCAGTTAGGTAGTAACATTCCCAGCAAGCAGAGTGGTGGTGGTATCCCACATAGCCACAATAGGGGTATTATAAAAGTCTCAAGTCAGTTTGTTTTCTTTGACCAAAGGACATGCTCTTTGAGGTCATGTTCTTCAACTACACCACTGCAAACATTAGATTTTACATTGCAGCATTATGTAACTTTTATATAACCATTATATAAAGGCCTACGGTAATGGAGGTAGGCCAACTGTGTTCCACTCTGGCCGTAGATCCTCTGATTTCCCCTTTGATTCCAAAGTCTGTCTGAGTATATTCAGACATGTCGTATGAAACGTTTTTTTTTAAAGATCCTCCCACATTAAACCAACCTAATTATCCTGGTTGTTTCTTCTGGGAAGTATCAATCTGGAAACCCATGGATGTTGATGCTGATGGGATTTCCCCTTTTTTATTCCCAATCCATTCAGCATGACATCAGTGTTTACGTGTCAACCTCTACTTTGGTTAAGACATCAATTATGTCTGTTATTGCAGGCAGTATTGTGATTGTGATATTGTTTTCAGGGGAAAGGCACATTGCCATTAAAGTTATTATTTAGGTCCTAGAATGTATGCTTCCAAACTTAAATGTAAATTCATATTCTAGATTATATAGCCTGCATTAAATGATAGCATATGATTACAAAAAAATACACTTGCAACAGTCCTGTGGTTAACCAACACATTTTGCAGTGTTGCAATGGTTTTTCACAATTTTACCACTAAAGATTTCGAAATTACCCTTGATGTCTGAGAGGAAACACAATATGCAGCCTTGAACTGTTCAGTTAAAAGGTTGATGCTTCTCAGAGAAATGTTGGCATGCCATATTGTTTGTAGTTTACAAGTATAAGAACATTTTGGTTTTAACCGAATCCTCTGATCTTGTACTTGAATTGCCTGTGTTTTTACTGTATAGACTATTCGCGATATAACCATGACAACAGTGACTGTTGCAACTTTACATGCCTAATCCAAAAATGTATTAATAATTTACCCAAAGATTTGTATAACTAAACCAAGATAGACCACAGCCTGTCATTTCCAATGGGAACAAATTAGTCATAGTGTGTAGAACAAGCAAGGAAGGGGGCAGAGCCAAGCACCAGCTAGCAAGATCCTATTAGCGCATTTTAGCATGACCTGCATATTTCCGTTAGGGAACGCCTACTATGTGAAGTGCACGTGTTCAATAACTCAAGGAGTGCCTTTAGAAGGGTTGCCTTTGCACTCCTTCTAAACAACTCAATTTAAAAAAAACTTTTGCAAAGGGTAAAGTCTACAAACCTTAGTCAACTCTGTTCATAACAAATTATACATTTTGGGAACAGAAAACTGTATTGAGATCAAATGTTTCATCAATGAGAAAATTTGCAGAATGTCGGCCAAAATCCATCTCGTTCCATCTTCTCCCACTGCCCGACAGTGGGCTTACTCTCACTACCATATTTTGTAGTGAGTGGAAACGCCAAGTGGATGATTCACATTTAAACATCCAGTGAAAAATCTGTCTCCTTGTTGTATCTGGGATTTACCTCTTTACAAGATGGGCAAATGGGTTTTCCTTTCAATTCAATAGTATTGAATCTGAAAGACAGGTCACAGAGAGGGGAGAGGCCTCCATAACCATAACTACTAGCTTTTCAAATAAAACACTTGTAGTGAGAGCTAGAGGAGAACATGTTTTCATGTAACTGATGGAAAATCGTAAGATGTTGACAGTGTAAAGTCTAAAGGTGACACTTTTGCATTATGCCTCCTTCTAAAGTACTCAAGCCACTTCAAATGAACACCTTAATCAATATGATGACTACATTAAACAACAGGATCTCCAAAAAGCATGTACTGGTATAACGAATATCCACTTTCTCTGGTAGTTCTATCACAGTCATCATTACAGTAAACCTGATGGCGGTCTGTTGCGGTTGAGTAAAATGTTTGCCATTGACCAATCATTACACCTGACAAACAACAAATGAGGAACATTAACCTGCAGTATCATTGCATTCATTGGTAATGTCTCAATATGAACAATGATAAGATGTACAGATTAGGCGACTTGTGATATTTCACAATACAGCGTCACCTTTTCAAACTTCACATTTTGAAAAGCTATTATTTTATGACTTTGTACTTCAAACAATAATGAGATGACATTATTTATCAGCAGGAAGTATAACAGGAATGTGTATGGTCATAATGGGGTGCGAAGTAATTGGAAGTGTTTGTGTGTGTGTGTGTGTGTGTGTGTGTGTGTGTGTGTGTGTGTGTGTGTGTGTGTGTGTGTGTGTGTGTGCGTGTGTGTATGCGTGTGTGCATGCGTGTGTGCATGCGTCCATTCATGGATGCAGAAACAGAGTGAGAGAGGGAGACAGAGGAGGAAAGGGAGGATGCTGGGTGGCGGAAGCTCTGCTCGGTGCTGATAAAAGCAGCGTTGGGTGCTTATGAAGGGAGCTGCTAACTGCTGTGGTTTTAAGCCTGAGATGGGGAGAGGGGAGCAGCCCATGCTATCACATTGTCCCTTAAACCTCCCTGCCTTGTACCGTCCGTTGCACAATGCTGGGCGACGTCTACTGTCCACTAACTGTGAACACACATTGATATTTACTTAGGAATTGGGCTGGGGTTTATGTTGAATAGTATCATCATTGCTATTGTCCCATGTCCTGTCTCTGAACATGATGTATTGCTGATATATTTGTGGTGATGCATGACATTCCCCTCCATGGTATCAATAAAGTACTACTACTGCTACTATTTCTACTTTCCATGTCATCTCTCTTTTCCTCTCTCTTCCAAGCAGTTACTGGCTCATTGTTCCCTTCTTCAGACCACAACCAGGAGAAACAAACAGAATCATGTTGTTCAGTGCTGAGGTATTTTTTCCGCTCGAATCATATACAGCATATTTTGGGATTGTTAAAGCATGACCTCCAATACCGCACCTTTTCCTCTCTAATGACACAATGGTGACAATAATAAAAAAATACCTATTTAGAGGAATAACACATTATTAATCATGGAGTAGAATGAGTAGGACATGCACCTCTTCTCCATATTGGTGTCCTTTAGTAGTGGATTCTTTGCAGCAATTCGACCATGAAGGCCTGATTCACATAGTCTCCTCTGAACAGTTGATGTTGAGATGTGTCTGTTACTTGAACTCTGTGAAACATTTATGTGGGCTGCAATCTCAGGTGCAGTTAACTCTAATGAACTTATCCTCTGCACCAGAGGTAACTCTGGGTCTTCCTTTCCTGTGGCGGTCCTCATGAGAGCCAGTTTCATCATAACGCTTGGTGGTTTTTGCGACTGTACTTGAAGAAACTTTCAAAGTTCTTATAATTTTCTACATTGACTGAAATTCATGTCTTGAAGTAATGATGGACTGTTGTTTCTCTTTGCTTATGTGAGCTGTTCTTGCCATACTATGGACTTGGTCTTTTACCAAATAGAGCTATCTTCTGTATACCACCCCTACCTTGTCACAACACAACTGATTGGCTCAAACGCATTAAGAAGGAAAGAAATTCCACAAATGAACTTTTAGAAAGGCACACGTGTTAATTGAAATGCATTCCAGGTGACTACCTCATGAAGCTGGTTGAGAGAATGCCAAGAGTGTGCAAAGCTGTCATTAAGGCAAAGGGTGGGACTTTTGAAGAATCTCAAATATAAAATATATTTGGATTTGTTTAACACTTTTTTGGTTATGATTCCATGTGTTATTTCATGGTTTTTATGTTTTCACTATTATAATACAATGTAGAAAATAGTAAAATATAAAGAAAAACCTTGAATGAGAAGGGTACTATTTAATGGAGCTGCCAGTTGAGGACTTGTGAGGCGTCTGTTTCTCACACTAGACACTTTAATGTACCTGTACTCTTGCTCAGTTGTGCACCGGGGCCTCCCACTTCTCTTTCTTATCAGGTTAGAGCCAATTTGCACTGTTCTGTGAAGGGAGTAGTACACAGCGTACGAGATCTTCAGTTCCTTGGCAATTTCTTGCATGGAATAGCCTTCATTTCTCAGAACAAGAATAGACTGACAAGTTTCAGAAGAAAGGTCTTTGTTTCTGACCATTTTGAGCCGGTAATTGAACCCACAAATGCTGATGCTCCAGATACTCAACTCGTCTAAAGAAGGCAAGTTTTATTGCTTCCGTAATCAGCACAACAGTTTTCAGCTGTACTAACATAATTGCAAAAGGGTTTTCTAATGATCAATTAGCCTTTTAAAAGATAAACTTTGATTAGCTAACACAACATGCCATTGAAACACAGGAATGATGGTTGCTAATAATGGGCCTCTGTACGCCTATGTAGATATTCCATAAGAAAATCTGCCGTTTCCAGCTACAATAGTCATTTACAACATTAACAATGTCTACACTGTATTTCTGATCAATTTGATGTTATTTTAATGGACAAAAATGTGCTTTTCTTTCAAAAACACTGACATTTCTAAGTGACCCCAAACTTTTGAACGGTAGTGTATATATATATGTACAGTATATATGATGGGATGTATAGACATTATGGACAGTATATGGATAGAATATGTAGTATATCTGAAGAATAGTATATGTACAGCAATAGTTGAATAGGTTGGCCTTGACTAGAATACAGTATATAAATATGAAGTCAGTTAAACAGTATGTAAACACTATTAAAGTGACCAGTGTTCTATGACTATGTACATATGGCAGCAGCCTCTAAGGTGCATGGTGGTGTAACCGGGCGGTAGCTGACTAGTGACAGTGGCTAAGTTCAGGGCAGGCTCCTGGGTGGTGGTCAGCTAGTGGTGACTATTTAACAGTCTGATGGCCTTGAGATATAATCTGTTTTTCAGTCTCTGTCCCGGCTTTGATGCACCTGTACTGACCTCGACTTCTGGATGATAGCGGGGTGAACAGGCCGTGCCTCGGGGGGCCAAGGGGACAGGGACAAAGGAATAAATAAATAGTGAGTTTGGGGGATTATACTCAGAGATGTTATACAAATCATGGGAATGGACAAGAAATCTTATCAAAATCAAGAGACACTTTAAAGCAGAACAAATTGAAAAGTACTTACCCAAGATGTCAAAGACCAATTGCTGCAAACAAACACCACCACAAAGAGAGGGCGTTGAGCTAGGAACTGCAATTAGGGTGAAAACCATTGTGGTCTGGGTAATAACAGCCTAGTCTTTGGAATTCTTAGGAGGTGGGTGAGTAGGGGGCTGGGTGCTAGGAAGCTGAGAAGTTGGGAAGTCCCTTCTCTCTCTGATTCCTGGTAGACACCCACCTCTCTTGACTCTGTCAGCCACCTACTCGTTACATTTTTTTAGAACAATGACACAAAAACATCATCATAATCTGTGGCTTGGAGCTGGGATCTGACTTGATAATATTACTTTTTAAAACTTCTGCCATGTTCTTTTATGTGTACTATTAGAAGTACACTGAGTGTACAAAACATTAGGAACACCTTCATAATTTTGAGTTGCCCTCAGAACAGTCTCACTTCGTTGGGGCATGGACTCTACAAGGCGTCGAAAACATTCCACAAGGCCCATGTTGACATCAATGCTTCCCACAGTTGTGTCAATGTTGCTGGATGTCCTTTGGGTGGTGGACCATTCTTGATACACATGGAAAACTGTTGAGTGGGAAAAACCCAGCAGGGTTGCAGTTCTTAACAAATTCAAACTGGTGCGCCTGGCACCTACTACCATACCCTCGTTCAAAGGCACTTCAATATTTTGTCTTGCCCATTCACCCTATGAATGGCACACATACACAATCCATGTCTCAATTGTCTCAAGCCTTAAACATCCTTCTTTAACCTGTCTCCTCCCCTTCATCTACACACTAATTGAAGTCGATTTAAGAAGTGACATCAATAAGGAATCATAGCTAGGTGTTCCTAATATTTTGTACTCTCAGTGTATGTTCCTTGTGATTTACAAATATGACTGGTTTCTTGTTTCTTTATTCAACGTTTTGGAAATATGAACCCCACCTTTATAAATCGATTTTGTAGAATTCCCCTTTCATGTTGTTTTTTGGAAAAACATTCATGTTGCATGTCGTTACTATGCATCCAGATTTGGAACATGAGAATACCACACCAGCACTTTGGACGACCGCTATATGTACATTACTGCACAGAAGTAAAACTACTCCACCAAGCTCATCAAATAATCGAGAAGAGTTAAATTGGCTTATTACCAATGAACAATTCCTGTATGTGTATAGATAAGTCTAGTAAAATGTCCACCATGCTAGTGTTACTCATTAGACAGGTTAGGCTTGCCTTTATAAATACAGAGTGTGTTAGATTGGGGCAGTGTTGGGGAGAGTTTTGTAAGTCACGCTCCTCTCTATTCTCCCCCTGCTCCTCTCTCTCCCTCAGTGGTTGCTCTGCCAGATAGAAGAACAATGTAGCCTTTCTTACCTGGTGGAGGTGTACATTCCATCCCTACTAAACTAAGTCTCAATCCAGCCTGTCTGCAACTCACCCCCGTCCCCCACTTGCACAGGGCCCTCTCTAACAGCAATCAATACCAGGGTGGTTTAACTCCAGGTGCTCCAGATCACACTCCACAAACCTCTCCTTTCAGAGGACTTCTGAGGGAAGCTTTCTTATAGGCCTTTCATACGAAGCGGACTTGCTGACTCGCGATCAGCTAGATTTGTATAAGGATTTGTGCATCATGTTGTATCATGTCTACGAGTAATAATGGTTCATTAGTCTGAGAATGTAGGCAACATGTAGATTAAACATCTATTCATCCTAGCTAAGACTAATTTGTCTTTGTTTTAAAAGGTAACAAGGGGTTGTTTGGCGGTATGCCGTGTCCTTGGTCTGTGGTTTTCTCTTGTGGGGAAAAGGGGATTTTTTGTTGTTGTCAGAGTGCAAGTGTTTTATTAATGATAGAAGCTAAAAACTGTGGTGTGGTTGCTTTACAGGAAAGTTGCTTACATCGGAGGCAGAGACACCCCTTTTCTGCTTGGGACTGTCTATGTAGCAGAGCAGAGAGCTAGAGATTGGCAGAGAGAGAAACACAGAAAGAGAGAGAGTGAGAGAGAGAGAGAGAGAGATAGATAGAAAGAGTGAAAGCACATGCACTCCCTATAATGGTCGGTTAAAAGTGGACACGTTCACCTTCGTCCTCGCAAAAGTGAATATAAAGTCATTTTATTCATCTCTACCTGGATTATTATGTTTCTACTGTGTCATTCTGAAGAGTTTTGTCTCCCGAACACGTGTTGAAGACTCAGAGACATGTTGCTCAGGTATGTTCTTTCTCCAGCTTTTTTTCATTGCCAGATAATGCTACTTCTTTCATGTTTTACATATACCCTGTTTTTCCTTTTTCATACATTCATTATTACCTTGTCATCACTGTGCAAAACAGGTTCTCAAAAATATTAGAAGCAATTGATAGCTGGTTATTCAACAAACATAATCCCATTGACAACATACAACTGACAATCAATTGCCACTAAATTCAAATTCAAATTCAAAAAATATTAAAAACATTATGCAAATGCCCAATATGAAGAAGAAGCATATATTTATAATCAAACTGTCATCCTAGTAGCCTATATATTGAGTAGAAAGTATTTAGGCCAGATAACTTATTTAGCCATTAATTTATCTCCAGTTAGTAAATGACCTATTCACTGTTACTATTCAAGTCTTATTTGTCCTCTTCAGGAATTAGTGTCATGGCTACCTACTGACCATTTCTAAGATATTACTCTTCAGAACTACACAATGCATCCTTTTCCCTTGTCCATAGTACTCTGTCTGGGTTAGCATTGCTGCCCTTGCGCCTAGTATCGTGAGTAAAACAATGTATGCTGAGTAGTAGGATTGTGATATTCATGTATAGCCCACCACCTTCTCACTCTGAGCTATTTTTTGTGTTAATGCAACACCTAATGTAAGATCTGTAAGACTTGGTTGATAGCCAGGCCAGGCGACTTTATCTGCCCCCTCAGTACTAGAGGAAACAGCCTTCACCACAAACATAACAGTGGTTATGGCAGGATATGAGTTACAAGCCCATCTACGTTGTTTATGCTATGCATGGGAACCTGTAGCTACAGATCACAGAGTACAAATACAAAGATGGATGACCATGTAGTGGTTCGATGAATTAGGTGACGGTATTTACTGGGATAATGTCACATTTTTGCAATAGTGTTCAGATGAGAGCCATCACCTCCTAGCTGTGTGAGAGTGACATGCGAATGTGTGAGCCAAAGTAATGAATCAAGTTTTCTCCTCTGAAGCAGCAATGTATCCTATGTTGTAAATTACATACTTTATCACTAAGATCTTTAAATCAGGAAAACTTGGAAAATAGAGATTGCTTGAAAATATTTTGTGTTGCCGGGGAGATGAGAATAAAAAAATAAACAATTGTGGTAATGGAAGCTGGAATGGTCATCATTGTGCTGTTGCAGAGGATTCCTGCTCTGTTCCTGAGTATAAATAAGTTGCTTGAATGACGTTGAGTTCCAAACAAAGCCAGTGAGGAATGCCAGTAAATGCTGGAAGATGCATAACTTAGTTTTTGCCTGTTGCCTCTCATCATCCAAAGTATCTTAGTCAGTATCTATAGTGCCAACAACAATACATAAAACTAAATATGAAATTCATGTGTGGTACAATGACTATAAAAACCAGGACAATGTACTGTCTGCTACTCTCAAATGAGCACTTATTAATGGGAATGTCCCAGATGTATGTCCACTATCATCATTACTGATCCAGAGCGTCTACAGAGGGATAAAATACATTACATCGTATAAAGCATTTTAAAGGTTAAACCATTTATTAAGGTTATCAAGCCCTTCCTGACTTTCAATTTACACTAAGAAGCATAGGCCTGACTGCACAGGCCCCAGCCCCTGTTTACTGCTGCAGAGGGAGCGCTGTGCTGTCTCCCAGCAGATTGTCTTATCAGTGACTGACATAGTAGCACCACAGCTCAGCTGATAGGAGGGATCCAGCCCAACGGAACTCTGTGTGCCTGGTCGTCGCATGTCCCAAACAGTTTAACACAGAACATCACCCAAACACACATCTAGTACATGTAGCCATCTCTAGTGAGTCTACCTTTATGGTATGTGCATCTTTCTGCAGTATGAAATGAGGTGTGTGTTCAGTTTACGGAGGTGATGAATACACCAGGTTATCTTCAAGGATTGTAACATGTAGTGTTTTTCTTAGATGAGGTGAGACTTCTAGAGTTTTTCCTTTGTGTGTTAGCATCTATGTATTGAATCAATAGAGATGAGTTCAGCATGTAATCAGTGTATTCTGATGGCTAAATAAAAATGAAAAAAGCTGATAATAATCGTTGTTTCTGCCGGTCTGTTCCAGGAGGGTTCCCTGCAACCACAGCCTGTCCTGAATGTGTGCAGCAGCCAACTATATACTCCCACTGAGGAGACAAAGTGAGGTGGGTGACATCATGTAATGAAATAGACCGTTGAGACAACGTTGTGTGGTGGTTGTGTATTTGCTGGGCATCGGATTCTTTCCTGTGAAAAAGGGTTTAGTTTTGTGTTCAACTATTTAAAGAAGCAAGTATCATTACATTTTTCATGTTGTAAGTGTAAATACCGTCAAAATAGGGTTGTAAAATAAAGCATAAAAATGCCATAACTCAAAGATATCTAAGATTTACAGCATTTACCAATTCATTCTCTAGGGCTTGGCGAATCCGGGCAGGCTGTGTGGGGGGGTGTCGATGCCCACCCATGCCCCTGGAGCCCGGTCACGTGGAGCCCCCCACGACCCAGAGATGGACCTGGCCTGGCAGGAACTGATGGCCATCACAGATCTTCAGGTAGGAGGATGAGTATTCAATAGCCTGATAATTATGTAATCATATAGCTGAAATGTGATTTGCGTTTGATTGAAAGCCTCTCTCTTCTGCCTACATCAGCTGGTCATGTAGCCATAGCGATATGGAAAACTATAGCTATTGTTTTTAATGATATCCTTACTGTGTGAGATGCAATTTCATACTGTTGGCCTCTCTTAGCAAAACACTCCCATGGCAGTGAATTAGGCAACCACAAACAGACAGACAGAAAAGAGAAAATGACACAATCTTGCAAACCAACCACAGTAGTGTCAAGTTTATGTATACACATTTAATCTAAGGAAATGCTGTGTATTCCCACTTAAAAATAACACACACTCAACAATGGGCCAATTGAGGTATGGCAAGATGAAGAGACAGGGAGTGGGGGCAAGCACAGCACACTGTACATCGCAAGCAGCCCCTTGCACAGCACAATGACCACCTGTTTCCACATGAAACTTGATAACACACCTAAGAGAGACTTGCATGGGCAGCATGAGCTATGGGTGTATACCAAGGTGGGGGTGACCTGTGTGCTATGGGTGTATACCAAGGTGGGGGTGAACTGTGTGCTATGGGTGCATATAAAGGTGGGGGTGAACTGTGTGCATACCAAGGTGGGGGTGAACTGTGTGCTATGGGTGCATACCAAGGTGGGGGTGAACTGTGTGCTATGGGTGCATACCAAGGTGGGGGTGACCTGTGTGCTATGGGTGCATAACAAGGTGGGGGTGACCTGTGTGCTATGGGTGTATACCAAGGCGGGGTGAACTGTGTGCTATGGGTGCATACCAAGGCGGGGGTGAACTGTGTGCTATGGGTGCATACCAAGGTGGGGGTGAACTGTGTGCTATGGGTGCATACCAAGGCGGGGGTGAACTGTGTGCTATGGGTGTATACTAAGGTGGGGGTGAACTATGTGCTATGGGTGCATACCAAGGTGGGGGTGAACTGTGTGCTATGGGTGCATACCAAGGCGGGGGTGAACTGTGTGCTATGGGTGCATACCAAGGTGGGGGTGAACTGTGTGCTATGGGTGTATACCAAGGTGGGGGTGAACTGTGTGCTATGGGTGTATACCAAGGTGGGGGTGAACTGTGTGCTATGGGCAGCAGGTGACTTATAGGTAAGATAGCCAGCCCCCCTAACCCACACACACACAGCTTTAGAGTTTCATTTCTTACACTCATTCCCCATAGATGATTTATTCTTCTCCTATGAAATTATATTTTGCATGTTCACAAATACACATAGCAATTTAAATCTCAGGGATAAACATGTATAATTATTTTGTTTTATACATAAAGTAACATAGTAATGATAAACTAATGAAAAGAGAAAGCATCAACTAATGATTCTTACTTTGTTTTTCATTTTAGGAGTTTGAGGTCCCCCATGATGGCCCATATGAAAGTATTCAGTACCATCCCACAGAGCCACCTAGATCTCTGGGAAGTTATAGCATAGCTCAGTCGCACTCTCATACACAGTCTCTCCCCTGTTGTGGTGAGACAAACCGTGATGTTGCATATGAGGGAACCTACTCTGATGTAATGCCAGCCTGCCAGCATCAGGCTACCAGTGAATTAACTGAGGCACTGTACAGACACTCTGGAACTCATTCTGGAGCCCAGCTGAATCCCAGAGTTCTGAACCCTCTGCCACCACCGCAGATGAATTTTCTAGAACAAATGAGTCTGATGAGTGTCAGTGGTGAGGGGTCTGTTGGAAAAGACAATGCTGGCCTCTCTCAAGGTTCGAGTCGACACATGTTAGGGACTGATCACAGGCAGGGCAAACACCAACCATGCACTGTGGATGATCTGGAGTCTGACTCAGGCCTATCGCTGGGGTCTAGCCCACCGCTGGCCTCACCGGATGATGTCATGACCGGCGTACCTGCTTGTTCAAGCACAGAGGTTGGTCTGAACTATAGTCACAGGGGGATGGAGAGTATGGGTGAGCAAGGGAGGAGAGCTAGCCTCCTTTACTCCTTGGATTATCAGCAGCATCCTACTCAGTCCTACCCCTACTCAGGGCCGCACCCCTCTTACTTCCCTGTAACACAACCATCCCAAATGCAACCACAGCCTCACTTCCTGCCTCCCATGTCAATGAAACATCAACAGGGTTTACCGGGTGCATTGAATGACTTGCACCTTAACAGCTCTGTCAGCATAGGGAGCTCTTCTCAGGCGTTTTATGTAAAACCCAGAGGCAACCCTCCTCCTGTCCCTCTGAGCCGGGACGAACGCAGAGCTCACGCCCTTAAGATCCCTTTCCCTCTGGGGAAGATCATCAACCTACCTGTGGACGACTTCAACGAGCTCCTGACCAAGTACACGCTCACGGACTCCCAGCTCGCCCTCGTCAGAGACATCCGTCGGCGGGGGAAGAACAAGGTGGCGGCTCAGAACTGCAGGAAGAGGAAGCTGGAGAATATAGTTTACCTGGAGGGAGAGCTGGGTCAACTGCAGGCTCAGAGGGATCACCTGGCCAGAGAGAGAATGGAGTTCCAACACAACCTGGCTATTGTTAAACACCGCCTCACAGACTTGTATGCAGAAGTGTTCTCTCAGCTCCGGGATGAGGATGGACATCCCTACTCTATAGAGGACTACTCTCTACAGCAGACCCCTGATGGGAACGTATACCTGGTGCCACGTACTGACGTGTTGGATGGAGAATAATGTAAAGATGAAATCTATTGGACAGCTATTGTATACTGCCTCATTGTTTATATACCATTATGAAATGTTGATACTACAGTACAGTAAGAGCCAATAAGTATACTGAAAAAATATATAAAATGCAACAATTTCAAAGAGTTTCACTAAGTTAGTTCATATAAGTTAATTAAAATAGATCAATTAGGCCCTAATCTATGGATTTCACGACTGGGAATAGAGATATGCATCTGTAGGTCACATACCTTTATAAAAAAATGTTTTTAATGGGCCTCAGGATCGCACCACAGTATCACTGTGCATTCAAACTGCCATTGCCAAATGCAATTGTGTTCATTGTCCGTAGCTTATGCCTGCCCATACCATGACCCCACTATGGTGCACTGTTGACATCAGCAAACCACTCGCCCACACACGTTGTCTGCGGTTGCGAGGCAGGTTGGGCGTACTGAGCTGTTTAATCAGCTTCTTGATATGCCACACCTGAGTTGGAAGGATTATCTTGGCAAAGAGTAATGCTCACTAACAGGGATATAAACAAATGTGCACAAAATGAGAAATAACATTTTTGTGCATCTTATTTCAGCTCATGAAACATGGGACCATAATGTTGAAAGTATATGGCAGCTAAAAGTTTAGATACTGTGCTCATGTACAAGCGAGTCAATAGTTAGTAGTGAAGTCATATGGCTATGCTTGTTCTGGATACATTTTATTCAATGTTGTAAGACCAGTGCCTTCAGAAAGTATTTATACCCCTTGACATAATCCATATTTATTGAAGTATTCACACCCAAATCAAAAGCTGATCTTAGTCAAAACTAGGCCACCCACATTCAATGTAGTCTTGGTAAGCAACTTGTGTATATTTGGCTGTGTTTCAGGTTATTGTCCTGCTGAAAGGTGATTTTGCCTCTTAGGGTCTGATGGAAAGCAGACAACCAGATTTCCTTTAGGCTTTCAATTCCATTGAACTAAAGAGAAAAAAAGAAAAAAAACACCCATAACATGATGCAGCCACAACCGTACTTAATGTGTCGAATTTGCCCCAAGCATAACACTATTCAGGGCATCGTAATATCTTGCCAACCGGATGCATGGTTGGAATATTTGTTCTGTACAGGCTTCCTTTTCACTCATTTAGGTTAGCATTGTGGAGTATCAATGTTGATCCAGCTTCAGTGTCCTCCCATCAGCCATTAAACAGTTTTAAAGTCACCATTGGCCACCATCTCCAGCAGCAGCGTTTGAAGGACACCTGTATCTTTAGTGTAATTAGTAATGTCACCATGTGCAAAGTGACATTCAATAACTCCCTGGTCTTGATGTTAGAAATGCACTGCTCAACCTCAAAGATAATTGTATGTGTGGGGTACAGAGATGAAATCATACTTACTGCACTGAGTCCATGCAACTACCTAAGCAAATTTACTCTGCAAAATAGTCACTCCACATTAGTGGTCGACATCTTTACACATTTCAAAAAACAATTGCACTGACATGGGGTATTGGTGTAGGACAGTGACGAAGTTGCAATTCATTCCATGAAATTTCAGGCTGTGGGGCGCAGTGGTTAAGGGCGCTGTACTGCAGCGCCAGCTGTGCCATCAGAGTCCCTGGGTTCGCGCCCAGGCTCTGTCGTAACCGGCCGCGACCGGGAGGTCCGTGGAGCGGTGTTAAGAAGCAGTACGGCTGGTTGGGTTGTGTATCGGAGGACGCATGACATTCAGCCTTTGCCTCTCCCGAGCCCGTACGGGAGTTGTAGCAATGAGACAAGACAGTAGCTACAACAATTGGGGAGAAAAAGGGGTAAAAAAAAATAAAAAATAAAAGTTCAGGCTGTAACAAGGTTGAAAACTCAAGTGTGCAAACTTTCTGAAGGTGCCTTGACATTCAATCAAGACATACATTTGGGGAAATTATATTATGTCCCTGCATGAATTGTATTAGAGGATGAAAATTGTTTACCAACTATGCAGCTGTTTAAGCATAGTATTTAGCAAATGACAGACCAAAATAGAAGATATTTATGTAAAAATATTTTATTGATAAACAGACCTGGGTAAAAAAACAAGTTAAATCCTGCACAGCAGTAACAAAAAAAACGACCATTGCATTTCTTCAGGCACCCTAAAACAGAAGACAAATCACAACAGCCTTAGAGATGAGGCTTCAGATATTCCCCCACAATAAAAATTGTGAATATTTCCAACCGTTATTAAACGGTCACTTACCGTGTGCAATGTTACGGTGTGCAACGTCATCATGCTTTCAGTAGCAGTCCTTCAGAGCAGTTAGTTTCCTAGGAAATATCAGAAGAAAAGGAGACTGAGACGATACAACATTGAAAGGTGTTAGTCTGTTACCATTTCATAGTTTGATTGCCAACATAAGCATGCATTACAAGGATTGTAGCATATCTTTACGATTAGCGCCAAAGGTCAATGCCCCTTGTATTACCAGATGAACAGGGGGCAGTGATTTGTACTAAAACATCTCTGCACATCCAAATAAACTGTACATGGTCATGAATGCTATACTATTCATGTCTACATTAACTACAAGAGTTTGCGCTTACTAACTACAGAACATGTTATTTAAACTAACAGTAGTTGGAAAAGTCTCCTTACCCACAGACAGCATTTAAGCCATTTGGTAGCGGCTGCCTGCTAGTCTCATGCCTTCTTGCTACTCACTCTCCCCTGCTTCACACTGCTCCTGTCAGGCGATGGGCTGTTTACTATGACTCGCCCTCAGCTCAGCTGGCTTCCATGGCTGGCTAGCCTCAAGACTGCATCATGTAAGCTAGCCTTTGCTGGCAGGTTTGCTGTATGACAGGCGAGTGATCTAGCCAGCCAACTCAAATCTCCGGTGCAGTTCTCAAAGAGATCATGAACTGTTGACTGAGTATTATACTACCATAACTTAATCCATTGGGACCGTGTTCAGCAATGACTTCAAAGCTATAGTATCACAAACCTTCCTTTGAGTGATGTGCTGGATACATGTTATTTTCTACATTCTGTAGTATGTGCATTGGAAGAGAACGTCCCACGCAAGAAAGAAATAAAACATGGGGCTAGGCAAGTCGCCATTGACAAGTGGTACTTTTCTTCAAGAGTCATTGACCTAATCCATCAGCCGTGTGGACCTGTATTTGTTCTAATGTATTAAACACCCAAACCAGAAAACACCCTCCCCCTCATTCCCCTAAAAGACACTAACAAGACTGAACGACAGTTTAAAAAAAACTGAAAGGTGGTTTATTTCAACTTGATTGGTTGCAGTTACACAAAAATAAAAACGACTCAAAGAAAAACTACATAAAACCTCATTGGAATGCTTGCTTTCCAGAAACATCAAATAATCCTGTTTGACAACACAGAAAAACGAATGAAGCCCCTCCATGATTTCTCTATTGTACACATCTCTTCTTGTAGCAGATGTAACCTGCCACATCTGTTTGGCTGAGCAGATCTAGGTTGTAAACCTGCAGCTGCCCTGTCACTTGTCTCGCTCTCCTCTCCTAAGTACTGAGTCCTGTTGAACAATATGGAACAACAAGTTAAACTGTGTACTGACTGATGGAATGACCAGAACCTACTACATGAGATCCAGAGCCAGCATTCTTAACACTAGGCTCAAGAGCTAAAAACACAACTACAAGGACTCTATGTATCAAAGTGTAAAAGAATGGATCCCCTAGTTTCAGAACACTACATATTTAACAAATTCTAGAATATGCGTAAGTCTCATCTACACACGTTATGTTTCAAACAGTCACATTTAAAAACATACCTCCTGAACATTTAGAACCGTCGTCCACCGGAGCCCCCACCATATCCGCCACCGCCGCCACCCCCACCTGAGCTACCTCCATAACCACCTGAAAAGAAACATACAGAAGGTCAAAGGTTGAATCAGAAAGAGCCTCCAGTACAAATGAAGGTGTTAATTTACAGTCAAATGCTTTGAGAAACTAACACATGTTTACTGGTTGCTTAGCACTGGCTGAGCAGTTGATAGCCCGACGTGTTCCACCTACCACCATATGGGCCACTGTTCCTGCCACCGCCGCTACCCCCGCCACTGCCACCGCCGCTGCCACCACCACCACCGCTGCCACCAAAGTTGTTACCCTTCATCGGGCCGTAGTTGGAAGCCTGGTTGTTGTAGCTGCCAAAGTCATTGTAGCCATTTCCGCCACCATTGCCGCCGCCACCACCACCACCACCGAAGTTACCTGCACACAATTTAAAAAGTTACATTACTCAGTGAAGATTAGTCTGGCCATTTTACACAGGCTCAAGGATATTCCCAATCATTTGTGTACAGCTCGGATAGAGTATTTCATGCATCACTTTCATCAAGTCAGCTATGACCGAGTTCTCATACTACTTCTTATTTAGTAGACCATTTCGGTTTCTGGCCCAACGCTCTTAACCGCTAGGCTACCTGCCTACGCCTCTAAGGTTTTGTATGCGAAATCTCAGGTTTAATATGGTAACATTTTATGCTTACTACATGCCACTTAGAAGGGAAGTATAGGTAGATCAATACTTTAACCAAACAGAATGTAGTGTGAGAATTTGATCACAGCCTATGAAGCCATCCACTTACCAGCAACTGGTGCTGCCTCTTGTGGTGAAGCCATGGACTTACCGCCGCCAAAGTTCCCGCCGTTGCCATTGCCATTGTTGTAGTCGTTATAACCATTTCCGCCACCGTAGCCCCCACCCTGTCCTCCGCCATAACCTCCTTGTCCTCCACCGTAGCCACGGTTACCACCACCACCACCATAACCACCGGGTCCTCCTCCATAGCCACCTATAGAAAGTAAGGTTCTAGTCTAAATACACTCCCAGCAACAAGCGTACACACTATAGATATGCAAGGAACCCTGTGGGTTTGATTTCACTGGGGGCATGTGAGAGAAATGTATGCACTTTACTGCAAGTCCCTGTGGATAAGAACATCTGCCAAATGACTAAAATGTAAATGGACCAGTCTGTTGCTGTGAGTCTCATGTTATAGCTCTTCCTGCTGTCATTTGTCCTACAGAGAAATCAAATCTTACCATCTCCTCCCCCATAACCATTGTTGTAACCACCATCTCCACCTCCATATCCACCCCCTCTGCCTCCTGAAACAGACGAGTCAGCATCACCTAAAGTATATTGAAACAATCACAAGTGGTTAAGTACACAGGTTCAAGCAGAGATATTGAGTGGTTCAGGACCACCACATACCCCGGCCACTGAAGTATCCATCACAGCCAAAGTCATTACCTCCGTATCCCCCACCTCTGCCATAGTTGCCACCGCCGCCGCCACCACCACGGCCTGGGAAGAAAATTATAAACCATTAGTACCAGACCAACCTCAAATAATTAAAGATTAAACCACTTGCCATGAAGAAGTCATGGACTTACCACCCCTCATACCCATTCCTGTAGTCTGCATCTCCTGTCTGGACAAGGCTTTCCTCACTTCGCAATTGTGACCGTTCAGTGTGTGGTACTTCTGAACTGGGGATAGAAGATAGACTTAAAATTACAGCAGAAAACAAAAGGCCAGTGATTTTAACTGGAAATACATTCAGACCACTACTTACTAACAATCCTGTCCACTGCATCATGGTCATCAAACGTGACAAAGGCAAAGCCCCTCTTCTTGCCACTGTTGCGGTCAGTCATAATGTCAATTACTTCAATCTTGCCAAATTGCTCAAAGTAGTCTCGCAGGTGGGAGTCTTCTGTGTCTTCCTTGATACCCCCAACAAATATTTTTTTCACTGTGACATGAGCACCTGGTCGGCTGGAGTCCTCTCTGGACACCGCCCTCTTCGGCTCTACGAGCCTACCATCAACCTTGTGGGGACGTGCTTCCATGGCAGCGTCAACCTCATTCACACCAGCATAGGTGACAAATCCAAACCCCCTGGAGCGCTTGTTGGCTGGATCTCTCATTACCTGTTGGTAATATAGAGAGTAATGCAAAAATATTTAACTTACACCGATGTTCAATGTAAGTTAACCAATCAAACCCTGACTGACAATGGAAACCCATTCCGTAATAGTGCAGCCAACTAGGTATAAAGGTTTCAAATGTGTACACAAACACTCACCACACAATCTGTAAGAGACCCCCATTGTTCGAAGTGTGCTCGCAAACTCTCATCCGTGGTTTCGAAGCTCAGACCTCCGATGAACAGCTTGCGGAGCTGTTCGGGTTCACGTGGGGCCTGGACATAAAGGGAGAATGCATTTAGAGCGAAAGAAGCAAATGAGAGCGAGCGCTACATTGTAGCGAACTAGGCCAATCATTTTGACATATTCCTGAAGTTACCCGAAACAAGTTGTGGAGATCGAACAATAACATATGATGGCGTCAGCACGGTGTAGTAAAAGAAAGGCCTTGACCACGGGTGGTGGGGGTCGACTGCGACTCCATAGTGTACATTCGGCAAGTGTACACCAAACAAAATATTTTTTTAAACCGGTAAATGTGAACAAACTATCGATTAATATTATAGTAAAAGTGTAGTGTAAAACAAAGGATACATGTAACGTCCGCTTCAAATGGCTAAACAAAACGCAAGAACAATCAACGCCATGAGGCCTGCAGCTAAGATGGCGGCATCCCCACAATTATAGCTGCAATAGACGCTCGTGAAGGGAAAGCCATTTTGACTAGATTGGTCAACGTGCACGATATATTAATACACTAAACGTATATATCACAAAATTGCAGGTAGATATTAATTTAAAAAAACTTACCTCTTTCGACATTGTGGCTGGTAGTTTCCGATCCCTTGTTCCTTATTCGAGGACAGAAATTCTGCGACAGAGAGACGACCGTGCCTGGAAAGAAAATAGTATAATAAATAGGGACGGATACGCCTCTTGGATTCAGCAATTGGTTAGCTGTTCCCGCTGAATTATATCGTTCCTCTTCCGCTGCTACTCAGATTGGGTACTTCACAGTCAGTTATCAGCAATATCCAATAATAAAACGACACCAGCCGGGGGTGGGCGTGAGTTTACGTTTATATTGTTTTAATGTGTACGTCAAAATACGTCACTTCAATGGAATTGAATTTGATGTTCTGGCAAGTCTGTATAAATAAACGTAATATAGTATTTGAGAAAACTTGCCAAATGATCCTGAAATGTCTGCATATTTATTTAGTGGACATCTCTAGCCATAACATTTACTTATTAAATCACAGTTATTTAGTTTGACGCCGTCCTTTTCGTGGGCGTGCACGGTCTGCTATTGTGCTTTTGGCGCGCAAGCAAGTCGTGTGGGGAGGGGGAACAAAAAGCCCAGAAAAAGCATCCAGCCAACTGCTGAAGCTAACCGTGTGGTGGAAGAAAGCAATTTGGGTTTCCAATAAATTCATCCGAATTACAAAAGTGAGTAAAAACATGAAGCTATTTCTTAGCTAGTTAAAAAAAGCAGAAAGTCTTGAGAATAACGTTTGCAAAATTGCTTAGTTAGCTAACATTATCTAGCTACGTTGGTAGTGAACGGTTAGCTAGCTGGTTGGGACAAACATGTTAGCTAACGTTTGTGTAGCTACACGCTTTCGACTACTTAGATTTGAATGTCCTTGTGCATCGTTTTCTAACAAACTGCAATGAATTAAAACCGCAATTTGCTAACTAAGTACTTATTTTACCCCTATTGAGAGGAAATTGTTATGTGTTTTATCAAATAAGTCAAATATACGCATGCCGGCTAATTTAACAGTATTGGCTGACTGAGCAAACGTTAACCTAGCGTACTTTATAATTCAAGTGATTCCTTTTAAAGGGACAATCAACTGTCGGGACATGGTTGAGGAATAATTAATTTAAGCCAGGGTTTAACCTAGATGACCCCCGACAAGTTAACTAGTTTATCGGCTTTATAATTTTGATGACTTCATAGTGTGCGTAGTTAGCTTGCTATGGACAGCAGACCAGTGTGTGTGTAACTTTATTGCACACATTTCTAAATTTGTTTCGACGTTTGCTAGGTTCTCAAAAGTTGAGACGTGCCACTTAACTCACCCTAGGTACTGTAACCTAGCTAGCCATGGGAAAGAAGACTCGTGAAAATGATGATGGTGCCTCAGGCTCATCTTCAGAAGAGGAAGAATTCATTGTTGAGAAGGTGCTGGACAGGAGGACGGTGAAGGGCCGAGTTGAATTCTTCCTGAAGTGGAAAGGTTATTCAGAGTAAGTCTGTTCCTCATGTGATTGTGATGCAATGTTACTTTGACATGTTTTCAACATGAATATGCTTCCTGTAGCAGTAGCTAGCTCATTTCTACCTTTAGCCATCCAAATAAAACAAAAATATGTCATGCCTTCCAGTATGTTTCAAAACGAGTCTAAAATGTTACCTGCGTGTTTTGCTGACTTAAATTCCATGGTGAAGGAAAATTCTGATCAACTCCACCAACAGAGTTGAGCAGAGACCAGGCTCTGTGGAATTCAGCCCAGACTACATCGATTCACCCAAGGTCAATACTTCCAACTATTTTTAATTATGAAATGCCTACCATGTACCTACGTTTGTTCTCTGTAGTTGTGTGCCTTTGTTAGCTGAAAACCATACTTTTAAAATAATATGTAATCAAATACAAACACTGACCGTTTCCTTTTTGAAATTCAATTGGCACATTTTCATAGCGTTACCATCCTAGAGCAACAGCAGTGAGTAAACAGTGGTTGTATTTGATGAACGTTTCATGAAAAATTGTGGACTTCAGCAAACAAAGGCATGCAACTACAGAAGACACACATTGGTACAAGGTACACGTTTCATGATACTTAAAAAAAATTGACCTTGGTCAAATTAAGTTATTCTGAGCTGAATTCCTCAACACCTGGTCTGTTTAAGTCGTTGGTGGAGTTAATCAGACACGTCACAGTTGAGTTTAGTCAGCTACTGTGTCTAATGTTCAACTCTGACTCCTACACATGGAGGGTAAACATTCTTTGGAGACTCGTAGTAGACCAATGTAGTTTTTTCCCCCTCTTCCTTCCATAATGTGGCTTAGGTAGTGGGCTTCGTGGCCATTAGCTCAGCTGCCGACCTAACAATTGAGGCCCTCCTTATGGCTGCAGAGACAATGTAGTATTTTAATTTTTTTTTTTGTAATTATTTTTTTAACTGCAATTCTATACATTTTGCCATGGCTTATGCTGAGTGACTCCATGCCATGACAAAAATACTACTGAATGCATAATTTTTAGATTCTCCCTGATTGTCTTTATTTTGGTAATTGTTAGTTCTCAGATCTTTATTAAAAAAATAGGGCCATTCTTTTCAACATGCTTTAGTTTTTTTTGTTCACGCTGAATTGGTTTAAACTGTTGGGACACTAGTGTTTATACCTCCGGTCAAATGTCAAGCTTGCTTTTACAATGCATGGTTCATTGCAGAAAGCACAACACATGGGAGCCAGAGAAGAATCTTGGCTGCCCCGAGCTCATTGCTGGGTTCATGAAGACCTACAAGAAGCCTAGCAGTAGTGGTGCAACCCCCAGCAGTGGAGGATCCAAGTCCAGCGCGGGATCATCAGGCCGTAGCAAGGAAGGCAGCAGCAAGAGGAGGAACTCTGATGATGATGACGATGAGGAGGGGAGCAGCAACAAGCCCAAGCGGAAAAAAGAGGTGTGTAACCTACCTCATTAATTGGTGTAGATAAACCCTTTTACCCCAAAATTGGTTTATATACCAGGCTAGGTCGTTTACACTAGACAAGATCTAGGTGAATTGACTGCCAGGTGCAAGTCTACGAAACCAATCCTCGATTACTGAAAGGGGGTGACTTTCATTGCAATTTGTTACCTCCAGCATTTGCAGCCTACTGATAGGTGGGCTGACACTTAACAACCTCTTCAGTGGTGCTTCAGTGTTGTTATTGTAGGCTAGAACAGCGCCTTGATCTTCCTGGTGAACTTCATTTGCAAAGAGCTCATTTTAAAGTGAAATGGTAATCAACACCCTCTTGACCGACTTTCACTGGAATGACAAAGGCTTTGTGAAATTACACTGTTCACTCAGTTTCTGTGCTTAACCAGCCCCCCCCCCCCCCCCACCCCCACCCCAGCAGTGCCAAAGTTACACTAGTATTGTACAACATAAAGGTATTACTTGTCTTTTCTCCAGGATGATGTCCTGATTGCGAGAGGCTTTGAGAGGGGTCTGGTACCGGAGAAGATTATTGGAGCCACAGACTCCTGTGGAGATCTCATGTTCCTCATGAAGTGGTGAGTGTTGAGTACTTAGACATTGTTGACCTTGTTGTCTTTTGTTAGATTACAACACCATAAGAATTTGTTTTCAAACGGGTGACAAACTGGTTAACTGTAGTGGTTGCTCTACTGTCTTGAAGATAATAGTTTAGTTCTACTAACTTTTTGTCCTGATTGAGTTTTGCGACAAATTGAGTTGTCGACTAAGCCGTATACTACCAAATCTTGGATTTAAATCACCATGGCAGCAGGTTTGTAAATAAGGATGTTATATTTATTTCCTTACTCTACAGGAAGGACTCTGACGAGGCAGATCTGGTGCTAGCCAAGGAGGCCAATCACAAGTGCCCGCAGATCGTCATAGCCTTCTATGAGGAGCGCCTCACCTGGCACGAAGATGGGGACAAGAAAGAGAAGGGTGCTGTAAGCATGTGAGCGGGATGTCTTGCCACGGGAACGGTCACTGACCTCTTGCCCCCGACTCTGCAGGGACATCCTGGAGACTCGTATAGCCAGCACCAAATCACACCCTATTCCTCCCCCTTGGCCTTAACCCTTTGATGTTAACTTGTTTGAATAGTCTGCATAGGTATAATCAGTGGTGGTAAATATTCCACCATATTGATCTGCAAACATTGAAGGGTTAGGGCAAAATAGAGGGTTGGGGAGGGATTTGGTACCGACTGACAACCCCCACCCTATTGGTAATGACATAACAAAAACCACACAAACCAACGATGGAGAACACTGCCCACTTTCTCATGATACCTCCCTCCATGCCCCAATGTACAGGCTAATATCCCTGAATAACTAACAGTTCAACCTTGCCATTTTACATAGAAACTGAGAAGGATGCAGAAAGATTGTGGTGCGCTCGCTACTGGGAAGGGCTTGTTTTTTAGTGGGTTTTTTTTCAACCTCATGCTTTATTCTCTCACTTTGTACTTTTTGTGCAGTATTTTTTTTCAAAATTTTTACGGCATATAATTGTCAGGAAGACCGTAGATTCTGTGGTACCCTGTCTAGGTACAGGCAGCCATATTAAGGTGACTTGAAGGTAGTTGTCTTCACTGAGACGTTAAAATGGGCAGTCTATCATAGCATGGTCCAGGGACCTGTATTCAGTGTCTGACTGCTGATCCAGTATCTGGTCCATATATTAATTGATCTAACAGGGCAACTGATCCTCGATCAGACAATCTGTGGAGACGTTGAATGTGGGCAACGGCCATGTTTGACACTGGGAAGCCGACAGCCTTGCAAGTCTTAAACCTTAGTTAGTTATGCAGTAGAAACAATAGAATTGTATTATCCGATTTCCCCCTATTGGGCCACCTTGGTCAGAAAACATCTTCTAGACTTTCTTCAGTAGTTTTAGTTCAACTTTGATGTTCCAAGGTAAATATGGCCCCTTTATGTAAAACTCCTTCCATGGTTTTTCTCTCAAATTTGCTAGTAGTGTGGCTGGATTGTACGTTTTGTTTTAATCATCGTCATGTTAATATTTTAGGTCTTTTGTCCCAATGTTTTATTTTCTGTAGCTATGCCCTGTCAACTATGTAGTTTTGATTCCATTGCTGAGATCATGAATATATTTTAGAGTAGCTGCTTATTCCTAACTTGGAATTTGATTATTTTGATTACCTTTTAATCAGTGTCCTCACATCAAGTAAGAAAATATTACAGATGAACTAGCCTCTGCTGAGTGCCCTAACAATCGGATGTATCAGTTTTCATGGAAAGGTCCCATGATCTGACTGGTGACACTCAATCTTAACTCCACCTCCACATTTATTGGATTGGTTGAACTGTGCAGAAAACCTCCCCCTGTCAGTTTCTTCCTCTGGTCAAGACCAGTGTGTCGGGCCTCTAGTTTCAGGCCATTATTTTATGCCTGCTACAGATGAACAGAAGGGTCACTTCAAAAGTTGTGCCCGGTGTTTCAAGCCATTGTTGTTTGCAAATGTGAATGACCACTTGATTGTTGAGTGTATATACACAACATTATCACAGTAATGCTGAACTGTAACCATTCCTATGATGAGAGGTTGGACAATCCACATGCTCTGCAGTAATGTGAAACAAAACCAGCATGGATTTGATCAAGGTACGCCACCCTGTGGCTAAATGTCTCAGCCAAAGTGCTCTTGTCAGTGCGCTGTATGGGAGACTGGAACAAGGCAGACAGTGTTATTTCATGGGATACTTGTTGCTTTAGTCTAACATTTTAAGATCATGTCAGGATTAAATGTTAAGTGTGTTTTTTTCCACTATCATTAAGTTGATTTAAAGGAGTTGTAGGAAGATTTGACCCCTTACACCTTGTTTCCCATATCAACATCCACATATGTAGTGACAAACTGGAAGGTCATGTAGTCCCTCAAGAGGCAAATATCCCAGTTCATTTGGTGTAGCCAATATATTGCTGAGTTGATGGACAGTCCTGTTCATCGGCTGTTCTCTAGATTTACTCGTACTCGATTTGTTCCCCTCTCTTGCAGTGAATTCTTTTTTTTTTTGTGAATTCTGAGTTGTCTAGCCACTGTAGTCATAGAAACAACCGTTTTTTGTAAATGACATCCTTCCGTTGAGAAACATCCCTATTCTGGACACGTGTAACAGGGTTGTACATGTTTCATGTCATTAGATATTTTTTTGTGTCCTGAATAAAAACCTGTTAACTTTTATTTTCTCACACCACTCCTTTACTTTCAAAGATTTCATTTGAAGGCATACATTTTTTTTATCGTGTTTTTAAATGTGCAGCATTTGTATTTTACCATTTTTAATGCTCTGCAAATTTGTCTTGTATTAAATTGTAGTAAACTGTTTCCAACATTTTAAAGGCCTGGTGATGTTTCTACTAGCTGAGTAACTGCAATAATCATATTATACCAGCAGATGGAGCCACTTGGCATGTTACTATGGCCATGTCAGGAGCTTTTTAACCAGAAATGGATCGACTCATTACTGTTTTGCCCATAAATCTCATAGCTCACATTCGAGAGCACTTGCTGGATCTTAATTTATAAGAATGCGATAATTGATATGCTGTGAATAGTTGGTTGACGAATGTGTAGTCTGACTTTTCAAAAACTAATTTTAATTGAACAGTACCATGTGGGCGACAGATGGGAGGAAGTATTCCTTTCATGCAACTTTACGCTCTTTACATGAATTCATTAAATGGACTATTCTCTTCCACCTGGGCTGTATGAGGCAGCTTTACACAATGTTCAAACATTAGGAACACCTTTGTAATTGAGTTACATCCCCCTTTTGCCCTCAGAACAGCTGCAAATCTTTGGTATGTACTTTACAAGGTATTGAAGCTTTTCCACAGGGATGCTGGTTGTGTTGACTCCAATGCTTCCTACAGTTGTGTCAAGTTGGCTGGATGTCCTTTGTGTGATGGACCATTTTTGATACACATGGGGAAACTGTTGAGCATGGAAAAACCCAGCAGTGTTGTGGTTCTTGACACACTGATGTGCCTGGCACCTACTGTACCCTGTTGAAAGCCACTTAAATATGGCCCATTCATCCTCAATGGCACGCAGACACACACAATCCATGTCTTGAGGATTAAAAATCCTTTGCCTGTCTTCTCTCCTACATCACTGATATTGAAGTGGATTTTACAGGTTACATCAAAAGGGATCATGGCTATCACCTGGTCAGTCTGTAATGGAAAGTGCAGATGTCTTGCGTAGTAAAGGCTACAGCTAGGGCCTAGACTAGTTATTCCTGCTTCAATTACATGGTGATCAGTAAAACTCCTGACCCTAATCATGGAACAATCAGATCTCTGCCACTAGGTCTCCCTTCCTTTCACTCTTTCAGTCTCTTTTTGCTGCAAAACTATATCTGGATAGTGGAATTTTCAGAGAAAAAAAAAATAGTTCTTCCACAAATGGAATGCTAAGGTCACCAGTAAATTGTCCAGCTTGTGGGACCATTAAGCCCAGCAGAGGGAGTGAACGGGATTTTATGGAGCCTGGTCTGTGTTCTCTGCTGAAGAACTGGGAGAGGCTATGTTCCTATTCTCTACCCTTCTCCCAAATACTGCACCCACCTTCATCCCTTTAAAAGGAATTGACTGGAGTCCCTACAGACATGCTTCCACCAATCTAATGTTATTAACTGCATGAGTTGGAGTGAACAAGTGCACACTTCTGGAGGATAGATGATCAGAACGCAAGCCTTAGGACCATGGTGTGTTTGTGTGTGGTGTATAAACACTGAGGCTTCTGGGAAAATATGATCAGGCTTAAAGAACCAGTTGAGGTCAAATAAGCGAGGGACTACAGATGAGAATTTGCTGTCTAGCTAAATCAATATTTCAGCTCAGTATTGTGTGTCTGAGTTATTTGTGTACTGTAAAAATACAATACCTGGATTTCCGGTGATTTTTGTTGCAGTGATGTCATGGAGTGTGAGCAGACCTAACAAATGGAGGGACTATAATGGGTTTGTGTGCTCGCGCCAGAGCCGGTGTGGTAAGAGTATCAGTAACTTTCAGTGTAAATGAGTTTGAGGACATTGCCTATGACAGGTTGGTTGTCTTGCTGCACATCATCACAAATGAGTGTCGAGGTGGCTATTGTGCAGCTGGGGTTGCTAGAGTCGGGGGAAGGGAAGGATGGCTGAGGTGGGCTTGGTCAGTGTTGCATGGTCTGTTCAACAACATAGACCTATTATACACACGCTGCCACTGACTGTATACAGAATACATTATATTACTTTGTCAAATGTTCAGAAGTTATGGGGCTGTGTGTCTGAGTATCTCTGAGACCAATGCAATTTCTGGTGGTCTCACTGGTGTTCTGAACAGCTTTGCACAGCTGTCCTCCAGCTGTTGTTCTGTGTTATTGCTGCACAGACATTATGGCCATACCTTGACTGCAGTGATGGCTTCTGCCTCAGCCTCTCACAGCGCAGAACCAGAGCTGGGTTCAATTACTATTTGAAATAATTAAAAATACCTTATCTGTGCAGACTTTGCTTGATTGATCTTTCCTGGCTTAATGGACTAACAGAATAGTCCAAAAGGCACGCCTGGCGAACCTGTCACGCCAGGCAGCTTAGAGCAAGCGTTCAAAAAGTGTGAAATATTTTAAATGGTATTTTAACCCAGCTCTGGCATTAGCGTCTCACAGCACAGCGGCGCGTAGTTCACTGATCCGTATGAAGGTGATTGTGAAGTGGTTCTTTAATTTGACTCACTATCAATATTAATGTGCAGCAAAGAAGGCAACAGAGAGACCCAGTATCTCCTTATCTAAGTTGCGTCCCAAATGGCACCCTGTTCCCTATTACGTGCATTACTTTTCACCAGGACCTATAGTCCCGTCCCCCCCCCCCGCCTCTCCCTTGGCGGGAATGCGACCAACCTTCACTTCCCTCCTCGATCCTTCCGTTCCTCCCTCCATTAATATCTTCTAGTGACCAGGGAAGAGAGTTATAGCTGGCATAAAAGGCAGGTAATGCATTGTTAACTCATCCTGTCTGCTCAGAGCTGATAGATCCCTCGCTCTAAATCTCAATGCTTCCAATAAAATGTAAATGCTAATGCTTAAACAGGCTAGCTAGACTTACATGCTAGAGGAGGGTGGCGCCTGGGGAGGGGGTGGGGGTGACGTTTAGGCCACGCCTGAAAGGGGGCATCCAGCAGAGAATAGGGGAGAGGGAAAAAGGAGGAGAGGAAGGAATTTCAATTCATGGAAATAATAGCATCACCAGATTCCTAAACATAGGCTACACTCAAGTTTTGTTATGTTACAGTATGTTGTTGAGAGACCCACATGTAGTGGAACAATAATAGTTATCCTCCATTCACCAGCAAATAATCAAAGACTCCTTGTCTCCGTGTGGGTATAATGCATGATGATTCCACGTCATAGTCAGTGTAACCTTGGTTTTCTAAATGTTGATCCACTTCTCACTTTGAATTATCCCTCTCGTTTCTCTGCGGACTGGTAAGGACGATGATTTGTGTTCCTTCGTAACACCCGCTTGTCCTGTAATTACATCATTCATTCATTTGCAGAAAAGAAAGGGAGATAGAGAAAATATTGATAGCATTAGTAAGGCCAATGCATGATGAACCAACAGTCCTACACACACAATGTTGTAATCATTTCAGAACAGAATCCTTTGATTCCAATTACAACCAGTGTCTATTCCTGCATGTTTTAAAGATGATACATTTGTAATTTCGTGAGTAGCTAATAAGAGGCACAAATTATTGAAGTTAGCTAATTGTTACAACAATTGGTATTACATTGTTATATAAAAAAGTACATTGTAAGAACATTTTGCAATGTTAGAAGACAAAGTATGGGATATACAATATTAAACAGTGTGACTCTTTAGACTGTAACATACTATGGATTGACCCATTTGTTTTCTAGTGCATTCTTCTTGACCTCAGTACAATGACTGAACCATGGGTCGTGTTTATCAGGCTCTAAAACAGAAGAAAATAGACTCAAACCGGGAGGGACTAACGTTACATGAACTTGTCCAATAAGAAATATTCCTTTTTTGTATTCTGTTGTACCCTAATGAATACGATCCAGGTCCTCCTTATTTACAGCACAGCAGTTAAGTGGACAGCGTTAAAACACATTCATTCTAATTGATTTCAGAGTGGGACTACCACCATAGATAGACAATTACTACAACGGGAATTACCATTCAAGTCTATATGCACTATGTTCAAATAAATCTATTCATGTGACTACTACCAAGAATATCCCAGTGGTCGTCCCTGTCGGTAAATTACACATGGAGATTGGGACAGTGTTAACATTATAACAACAGTTAATGCTGTATTAGACATTACTTTGGGATGGCGCTCTCTTTGCCATGTGTAAATTCCCATTAGATAACCCAAGTTACCCTGCGACTGCACAATGTGATTCAGATTCTGATTAAAGAAGAGAAGGAACTTCTCTTGTGGTAGAAAATGCACTCTCAGCAGGGACTGACTTTGAAGCACCACAGACATAGGCTATAATGTACAGTACCAGTTCAAGTTTGAACACACCTACTCATTCAAGGGATATTTTTTTACGATTTTCTACATTGTAGAATAATAGTGAAGACATCAACACTATGAAATAACACATATGGAATCATGTAGTAACCAAAAAAGTATTAAACAAAACAAAATATATTTTCTATTTGCAATTCTTCAATGTGTGTTATTTCATAGTTTTGATGTCTTCACTATTATTCTACAATGTAGAAAATAGTAAAAATAAAGAAAAACCCTGGAATGAGTAGGTGTGTCTAAACTTTTGACTGGTACTGTATATCAGCCATTTAAACATGATCCTTTACGAGGTTGAATTGTCCAAAATCTACCCTAGCGTAGCACTTTAGAATAGGTGCTCAATGCATAGCTTCATTCTACGTAGTATGCTAGTGTGGATATTGGAACAGAGCGTCAGCCAGAGTGAAGATAGAGATACAGGGGGTCTGATGACATGCAGTCAGTGACCAGTAGATCTAGGTGGGAAACAGACACCTGCTTCACATGATATCCTCACTGGTGAGTACTCACTCACTCATTCACGCGGGCGGGCGGGCGGGCAGGCAGGCAGGCAGGCAGACAGGCAGTGTAGTTAGAATAGATATTCTGAGGCTGGAAAGAAAAGGGGAAGGTCAGCCAAAGGTAGTCACTTGCTCCCTGGCCCTATCCTGTCCTCCATCAGCCCCTCCTTCCCTGCCCTCCCTTGACCCAGAGGAATCACGGCTGCATGACTATTGGGTCGTTTCAGATAGCATGTGTCCCTGCATTTTACCACAGAGACTTATTGGCGCCCTTTTACGTTGAAAAGTCGGCTTGAGTTTCCTAGAGGGGACATGTGTGGTGAGCGTTAATCCGCTCACATTCAGCCCAGACACGTTCTGCCGCTGGATATCTGGTTGTCAGCCCTGCCCAAAGCCCTGGCCAGGTGCTGCATGTCCACCACCGATCACTGACCAAGGCATTCTAGAGCAAGCCCGAGAGAACGTATCGCTATATCTGTTTACCCGAGTATAATGTTGTACCATAAAGTATCTAATGTTACGCTCTCAATGAATGTGTGGTATTATACTGTTGAGATTTTAGATGATGACTCAGCTGTGACTGTAGACGTGAGAAGCCACATCTGTCGAATGTTAAACTATGCACCGGACCTCGGTTCAAATAGGATTCGATGTCTTTCAAATACTTTAGCTATGCTTGATTGAGCTTACCTGGTGCAATGGAACCAATGGAATGCAAACCCCGCCCATCTGGAACCCAAGGCAGGCTCAATCAAACGCTCAAAGTATTTGAACATTTTTTCAAACACACTTTGAACCAGGTTGGCTCAGGCTGCACATCATACAGGCTTTGAACCAGGTTGGCTTTGTCTCCACATCCTACAGGCTTTGAACCAGGTTGGCTCTGTCTCCACATTCTACTGGCTTTGAACCAGGTTGGCTTTGTCTCCACATCCTACAGGCTTTGAACCAGGTTGGCTCTGTCTCCACATTCTACAGGCTTTGAACCAGATTGGCTCTGTCTCCACATCATACAGGCTTTGAACCAGGTTGGCTTTGTCTCCACATCCTACAGGCTTTGAGCCAGGTTGGCTTTGTCTCCACATCATACAGGCTTTGAACCAGGTTGGCTTTGTCTCCACATCATACAAGCTTTGAACCAGGTTTGCTCTGTCTCCACATCATACAGGCTTTGAACCAGGTTGGCTTTGTCTCCACATCCTACAGGCTTTGAACCAGGTTGGCTTTGTCTCCACATCCTACAGGCTTTGAACCAGGTTGGCTTTGTCTCCACATCCTACAGGCTTTGAACCAGGTTGGCTCTGTCTCCACAATATACAGGCTTTGAACCAGGTTGGCTCTGTCTCCACATCATTCAGGCTTTGAAGAACCAGGTTGGCTCTGTCTCCACATCATACAGGCTTTGAAGAACCAGGTTGGCTCTGTCTCCACATCATACAGGCTTTGAAGAACCAGGTTGGCTCTGTCTCCACATCATACAGGCTTTGAAGAACCAGGTTGGCTCTGTCTCCACATCATACAGGCTTTGAAGAACCAGGTTGGCTCTGTCTCCACATCATACAGACTTTGAAGAACCAGGTTGCCTCTGTCTCCACATCATACAGGTTTTGAACCAGGTTGGCTCTGTCTCCACATCATACAGGCTTTGAAGAACCAGGTTGGCTCTGTCTCCACATCATACAGGCTTTGAAGAACCAGGTTGGCTCTGTCTCCACATCATACAGGCTTTGAACCAGGTTGGCTCTGTCTCCACATCATACAGGCTTTGAAGAACCAGGTTGGCTCTGTCTCCACATCATACAGGCTTTGAAGAACCAGGTTGGTTCTGTCTCCACATCATACAGGCTTTGAACCAGGTTGGCTTTGTCTCCACATCATACAGGCTTTGAACCAGGTTGGCTCTGTCTCCACATCCTACAGGCTTTGAACCAGGTTGGCTCTGTCTCCACATCATACAGGCTTTGAACCAGATTGGCTTTGTCTCCACATCCTACAGGCTTTGAACCTGGTTGGCTTTGTCTCCACACCCTACAGGCTTTGAACCAGGTTGGCTCTGTCTCCACATCATACAGGCTTTATATAACCAGTTTGGCTCTGTCTCCACATCATACAGGCTTTGAAGAACCAGGTTGGCTCTGTCTCCACATCATACAGGCTTTGAACCAGGTTGGCTCTGTCTCCACATCATACAGGCTTTGAACCAGGTTGGCTCTGTCTCCACATCATACAGGCTTTGAACCAGGTTGGCTCTGTCTCCACATCATGCAGACTTTGAAGAACCAGGTTGGCTCTGTCTCCACATCACACAAGCTTTGAACCAGGTTGGCTCTGTCTCCACATCATACAGGCTTTGAACCAGGTTGGCTCTGTCTCCACATCATACAGGCTTTGAAGAACCAGGTTGGCTCTGTCTCCACATCATACAGGCTTTGAACCAGGTTGGCTCTGTCTCCACATCATACAGGCTTTGAAGAACCAGGTTGGCTCTGTCTCCACATCATACAGGCTTTGAATAACCAGGTTGGCTCTGTCTCCACATCATACAGGCTTTGAAGAACCAGGTTGGCTCTGTCTCCACATCATACAGGCTTTGAAGAACCAGGTTGGCTCTGTCTCCACATCATACAGACTTTGAACCAGGTTGGCTCTGTCTCCACATCATACAGACTTTGAACCAGGTTGGCTCTGTCTCCACATCATACATTTCAATTGGAAATGGTCAGGAGATAACTGAAATGGCCATGCTTTTTCTAGGAGGGTTTAAGGTTCTGAGAGCCCGTGAAATCCTCTGGACTTCTAACTGAGATATTTATTTCATCAGGAAATGTGGAGCCCATATTAATTGATCCGCAAGGATTTGGATCCAGCAAAAAGTTCAAGTGCGGTACTTTCAGTGCCTTTGACTCAATAGATTGCTTTCCACAAGAGGAAACAGGTTTAAAAAGCACAGTGGATTTCTGATGGTCATAGGATTAGTGTGGTGTAGATTACCAATCCCTCTTGCTCTGGATATCTGCATTCACCAGATTAGTGCATGCATTCACAACAGTCCCAAGCCTTTACATAGATCAGAAATAGGAAGTATAGTTGATTACTTTGAGAATGTACAGTATTTGATCATAGACAGCATGTCATCAGATAATTGATCATAAACAGACAGCATGTTATCAGATCATTGATCATAGACAGCGTGTCATCAGATCATTGGTCATAAACAGACAGCATGTCATCAGATCATTGGTCATAAACAGACAGCATGTCATCAGATCATTGGTTATAGACAGCGTGTCATCAGATCATTGATCATAGACAGCGTGTCATCAGATCATCGATCATAGACAGCGTGTCATCAGCTCATCGATCATAGACAGCGTGTCATCAGCTCATCGATCATAGACAGCGTGTCATCATATCATTTATCATAGACAGTGTGTCATCAGATCATTGATCATAGACAGCGTGTCATCAGATCATTGGTCATAAACAGACAGCATGTCATCAGATCATTGGTCATGAACAGACAGCATGTCATCAGATCATTGGTTATAGACAGCGTGTCATCAGATCATTGATCATAGACAGCGTGTCATCAGATCATCAATCATAGACAGCGTGTCATCAGCTCATCGATCATAGACAGTGTGTCATCAGCTCATCGATCATAGGACAGCGTGTCATCAGATCATCGATCATAGACAGCGTGTCATCGATCATAGACAGCGTGTCATCATCTCATTCCTCATAGACAGCGTGTCATCAGATCATTGGTCATAAACAGACAGCATGTCATCAGATCATTGGTTATAGACAGCGTGTCATCAGATCATTGGTCATAGACAGCGTGTCATCAGATCATTGATCATAAACAGACAGCATGTCATCAGATCATTGGTCATTGAAACCTGGTTTCAAGTCTGTGAGCTGATACAGCCTGACATATATGTTACATAAGTGATACTGTGAGGTTGATGTTCTGTTTTACCACATAGCATTTGACCAACTACAAGACATGATAAGAGCCAAGAGAGGAGAGACAGCATCATGTTTCCGTTTCTGACCTCTCCACTATGGCATGTCCCCACCTGGTTTGTTGTAAAAAGACTGACGGCATATTGCATACAATTTTGGAAGAGATCTTTTTAAATTAGAGTAGAATAAGAAACATTTCATTTATCTGTGAAACTTAAAGCTTGCATGTATGATGCATTATGTAAGACTTGTCATAAGCATTTAGGCCTATTATCCCTTCTAACGTGTTATCATCATCTCATAATGATCGTGACTATCGTTCATCCAAGATGGCACCAGCCTAGGGTTTCGTCTTTAATCTGGTCAGTAATACATCATGGATGTCTTAGGCTTTTAAGTATTGATCCAGGTGAAAAGGTGGGACATTTCCACCATGTTCACATCCAAGAGCTCTTTAGTCCATATTGAGTGAATAAAGTTTGCTACTGAACAGTATATCTAGTTTCAAGAACGTAATCCTAATCCGATTGAAGACTTCCTCTCCAAGAATGTGTTACTTCAAAACGATCAGCTCTAAAAAGGAGACTTCACTCCAAATTACGTGAAAATGTATGTCAGATGTGTTGCCATGACAACAGGAAGGGCAATGGAGGGCTAACGTGGAATAAATAGCTCATATGTTTCCTATTGGCTAGGAAAGAGGGAGAAAGACAAAGAGAGAGGGAGATTGTAGGAGAGCAAGAAAGTAGAAAAGGGGGAGAGAGGAGGCTGGAGGAGGGAGGAATGCTGGAGGGAGACAGCTGACAGGCTGGATTAGGAGGGAGGTGGGAAGAGGGAAGGAGGCTGGTTGAAGGAAGCTTGGAGGAGGGAGAGAGGCAGGAGGGAGACAGAAGGAGAAAGGCTGGAGGCTGGCTAGAGGGAGGCTGGAGAAGGGAGACAGGAGACCGGATCCTGGAGCTCAGCCTCATTCTAGATGTAAAATGTAGGCTAGAGGTGTAGTCTAGCCTACACCGATCCAACAGGATAGGTGTAGGCTATAGGATAGGTGTAGACTAGAGGTGTACTCTAGGATAGGTGTAGACTATAGAATAGGTGTATTCTATAGGATAGGTGTAGGCCAGAGGTGTAGGCTAGAGGTGTAGTCCATAGGATATGCGTAGACTAGAGGTGTACTCTAGGATAGGTGTAGTCTATAGGATAGGTGTAGGCTAGAGGTGTAGGCTATAGGATAGGTGTAGTCTATAGGATAGGTGTAGTCTATAGGATAGGTGTAGGCTAGAGGTGTAGGCTATAGGATAGGTGTAGTCTATATGATAGGTGTAGGCTATATGATAGGTGTAGGCTAGAGGTGTAGTCTATAGGATAGGTGTAGTCTATAGGATATGTGTAGTCTATATCAAATCAAATCAAATCAAATTTTATTTGTCACATACACATGGTTAGCAGATGTTAATGCGAGTGTAGCGAAATGCTTGTGCTTCTAGTTCCGACAATGCAGTAATAACCAACAAGTAATCTAGCTAACAATTCCAAAACTACTACCTTATACACACAAGTGTAAGGGGATAAAGAATATGTACATAAAGATATATGAGTGAGTGATGGTACAGAGCGGCATAGGCAAGATACAGTAGATGGTATTGAGTGCAGTATATACATATGAGATGAGTATGTAAACAAAGTGGCATAGTTAAAGTGGCTAGTGATACATGTATTACATAAAGATGCAGTAGATGATATAGAGTACAGTATATACGTATACATATGAGATGAATAATGTAGGGTATGTAAACATTATATTAGGTAGCATTGTTTAAAGTGGCTAGTGATATATTTTACATAATTTCCCATCAATTCCCATTATTAAAGTGGCTGGAGTTGAGTCAGTATGTTGGCAGCAGCCACTCAAAGTTAGTGGTGGCTGTTTAACAGTCTGATGGCCTTGAGATAGAAGCTGTTTTTCAGTCTCTCGGTCCAAGCTTTGATGCACCTGTACTGACCTCGCCTTCTGGATGATAGCGGGGTGAACAGGCAGTGGCTCGATAGGTGTAGGCTATAGGATAGGTGTAGGCTATATGATAGGTGTAGGCTAGAGGTGTAGTCTATAGGATATGTGTAGTCTATAGGATAGGTGTAGTCTATATGATAGGTGTAGGCTATAGGATAGGTGTAGGCTATAGGATAGGTGTAGTCTATAGGATAGGTGTAGGCTAGAGGTGTAGTCTATAGGATATGTGTAGACTAGAGGTGTACTCTAGGATAGGTGTAGTCTATAGGATAGGTGTAGTCTATAGGATAGGTGTAGGCTAGAGGTGTAGGCTATAGGATAGGTGTAGTCTATAGGATAGGTGTAGGTTAGAGGTGTAGGCTATAGGATAGGTGTAGGCTATATGATAGGTGTAGGCTAGAGGTGTAGTCTATAGGATAGGTGTAGGCTAGAGGTGTAGTCTATAGGATATGTGTAGTCTATATGATAGGTGTAGGCTATAGGATAGGTGTAGGTTATATGATAGGTGTAGGCTAGAGGTGTAGTCTATAGGATATGTGTAGTCTATATGATAGGTGTAGTCTATATGATAGGTGTAGTCTATAGGATAGGTGTAGGCTATAGGATAGGTGTAGGCTATAGGATAGGTGTAGGCTAGAGGTGTAGTCTATAGGATAGGTGTAGTCTATTTGATAGGTGTAGGCTATAGGATAGGTGTAGGCTAGAGGTGTAGTCTATAGGATAGGTGTAGTCTATAGGATATGTGTAGTCTATAGGATAGGTGTAGGCTATAGGATATGTGTAGTCTATAGGATAGATGTAGGCTACAGGTGCAGACTATAGGATATGTACTAGTAGAAATAATGTCTCTCTGTATTGCAGCAACTCTACCCTCTCCTCCGGCCCTCTCTGCACTACCCTCTACCCTCTCCTCCGGCCCTCTCTGCACTACCCTTTACCCTCTCCTCCGGCCTTCTCTGCACTACCCTCTACCCTCTCCTACGACCCTCTCTGCACTACCCTCTACCCTCTCCTCCGGCCCTCTCTGCACTACCCTTTACCCTCTCCTCCGGCCTTCTCTGCACTACCCTCTAACCTCTCTTCTGGCCCTCTCTGCACTACCCTCTACCCTCTCCTCCAGCCTTCTCTGCACTACCCTCTACCCTCTCCTACGACCACCTCTGCACTACCCTCTAACCTCTCCTCCGGCCCTCTCTGCACTACCCTCTACCCTCTCCTCCGGCCCTCTCTGCACTACCCTCTACCCTCTCCTCCGGCCCTCTCAGCACTACCCTCTACACTCTCCTCCGGCCCTCTCTGCACTACCCTCTACCCTCTCCTCCGGCCCTCTCTGCACTACCCTCTACCCTCTCCTACGACCCTCTCTGCACTACCCTCTACCCTCTCATCTGGCCCTCTCTGCACTACCCTCTACCCTCTCCTCCGGCCCTCTCTGCACTAACCTCTACCCTCTCCTCCGGCCCTCTCTGCACTACCCTCTACCCTCTCTTACGACCCTCTCAGCACTACCCTCTACCCTCTCCTCCGGCCCTCTCTGCACTACCCTCTACCCTCTCCTCCGGCCCTCTCAGCACTACCCTCTACCCTCTCCTCCGGCCCTCTCTTCACTACCCTCTACCCTCTCCTCCGGCCCTCTCTGCACTACCCTCTACCCTCTCCTACGACCCTCTACCCTCTCCTCCGGCCCTCTCTGCACTGCCCTCTCCCCTCTCCTCCGGCCCTCTCTGCACTGCCCTCTCCCCTCTCCTCCGGCCCTCTCTGCACTACCCTCTACCCTCTCCTACGACCCTCTCTGCACTACCCTCTACCCTCTCCTCCGGCCCTCTCTGCACTACCCTCTACCCTCTCCTCTGGCCCTCTCTGCACTACCCTCTACCCTCTCCTCCGGCCCTCTCTGCACTACCCTCTACCCTCTCCTCCAGCCTTCTCTGCACTACCCTCTACCCTCTCCTCTGGCCCTCTCTGCACTACCCTCTACCCTCTCCCGGCCCTCTCTGCACTACCCTCTAGCCTCTCCTCTGGCCCTCTCTGCACTACCCTCTACCCTCACCTACGACCCTCTCTGCACTACCCTCTACCCTCTCCTCCGGCCCTCTCTGCACTACCCTCTACCCTCTCATACGACCCTCTCTGCACTACCCTCTACCCTCTCCTATGACCCTCTCTGCACTACCCTCTACCCTCTCCTCCGGCCCTCTCTGCACTACCCTCTACCCTCTCCTCCGGCCCTCTCTGGACTACCTACCCTCTACCCTCTCCTCCGGCCCTCTCTGCACTACCTATCCTCTACCCTCTCCTCCGGCCCTCTCTGCACTACCCTCTATCCTCTCCTCCGGCCCTCTCTGCACTACCCTCTATCCTCTCCTCCGGCCTTCTCTGCACTACCCTCTACCCTCTACCCTCTCCTCCGGCCCTCTCTGCACTACCCTCTACTCGCTCCTCCGGCCATCTCTGCACTACCTACCCTCTACCCTCTCCTCCGGCCCTCTCTGCACTACCTATCCTCTACCCTCTCCTCCGGCCCTCTCTGCACTACCTATCCTCTACCCTCTCCTCCGGCCCTCTCTGCACTACCTATCCTCTACCCTCTCCTCCGGCCCTCTCTGCACTACCTATCCTCTACCCTCTCCTCCGGCCCTCTCTGCTGATGGATGAATGTACTGTTGGCATTTAGGGATGTTTTATTACCCTCTGATGTTTCTTGTGTTTCCATCACCCTCCTACAATTTTCCAGGCTTTATGTGCTTTTACTGACCTGTGGGTGGAGCACAGCACGGGTGCAATGAAGCCATAGGTGAACTGGAAACATGCATGTGTGAATGAACCAGACAGGAAGAGGTGAAGCGAGAGGTTTTACTCCACCCAAAATCTGTCCACGAAAATGAGCCCACCAAGTGAGACATTTTGTCCACTAAAAAATGTAATTGCTAATTTGCTACATGAGGCTTATTTTATCGGATAGAAGTTTTGTAATGGTTAGATTGTTATGAATGCACTGATATAAGTGGAATCGTGGCATTTCGGCAATGACTTTATATCAGCAATATGCCTGTTTTCATAGAGATAGAGGACTCATGGATATATCCCGTTTTAGCATGGACCTTGCCATTGAGGTCTTCCACCATTTTAAAGTAGTCAACTGGTTCAAATCAAATCAAATTTATGTATAAAGCCCTTCTTACATCAGCTGATATCTCAAAGTGCTGTATAGAACCCCAGCCTAAAACCCCAAACAGCAAGCAATGCAGGTGTAGAAGCACGGTGGCTAGGAAAAACTCCCTAGAAAGGCCAGAACCTAGGAAGAAACCTAGAGAGGAACCAGGTTCTGAGGGGTGGCCAGTCCTCTTCTGGCTGTGCCAGGTGGAGATTATAACAGAACATGGCCAAGATGTTCAAATGTTCATAGATGACCAGCAGGGTCAAATAATAATAATCACAGTGGTTGTAGAGGGTGCAACAGGTCAGCACCTCAGGAGTAAATGTCAGTTGGATTTTCATAGCCAATCATTAAGAGTACCTCTACCGCTCCTGCTGTCTAGAGAGTTGAAAACAGCAGGTCTGGGGCAGGTAGCACGTCCGGTGAACAGGTCAGGGTTCCATAGCCGCAGGCAGAACAGTTGAAACTGGAGCAGCAGCACGGCTGCTGCAGTTTGGTTGGGTGTTCCTATGTATTGGGAGCAAATCAGCCAATGAGGAACAAGAAAATGTACTACTTTAAAATGGAGATGGCCTCAATGGTGCTGCCATTTGGTCACAGATGCTATAATGGCAGAGATACAAAGAAATATATCACTATGGCCTGTTGTTCGCACGCTTATCTGCCATCTCATTGGCTAGAATGGTCCCACCTGATCTCGCCTCCCTTCCATATTTGAGGCCATACATGTAATGTATGTACGTGATCATGTGTCCACTGACGCAGATACACATTTATCATTTATTCAAGTTGTTTTGGTTCAAGCTGAAGTGGGTATTGACTCAATGCTGATGGTTCACCTTTCAACTGTCCAAAGAATACAAAGAATTAGCTCTGCCTGCAATGATGCTGAATGATGTCTCTGGTCATTGTCATATCATGATATCACCACCAGAGGGCATCAGCCCTCAGTGGACTGTGTTGGAGCACATTCCTCGACAATCCTCAGTCATGATTGATTACTGTGAGCACCAGAACACAACGCACTGGTGTTCTCGTTTGAGTGTCATGCTACAAGCGGAGCCATTAATCTCCTTCACTCACAGCCCCTTGATCAGCTGCACCAGCCCATTACAACACGCTCGCATGCACATGCACACACATGCACACACACGCGCGCTCAAGCACACACACACACTCCTACTCCAGATGTTGTAGCCTACTCAGGTATATGTTGTAACATGTACAAAGGAACTGTCCCTCCTTCTGACAGACTACGTTGTCCCCTTATGTTCTAACATATCAGCTTTCTACAGTACTGCACTCTTAGCATTTACAATTCTTCTCCAATAAAGGAATTGTCTGACATAATGTTGATTATGTGTTTGTTTTATAGTGCGTCTTCAAAATGCATTTTCCAGGCAGGACAATTGTAGTTACTGTAGGTTACTGAATTTGCCCCTTAACGAGCTACTAAATCACATTTACAAACTGTTACCAGAATTTACCACAAGACTCGAAATCAGAAATATGTTATGATCAAATGAGATATTCTGTAGCTGCATGGAAACAGTTAGTTATTGGGAAACATGATCCCAACTATTTTCATTCAGGTAGAATGTTCCAGAAATGCCCACCAGAGGGAACAAGATGCTGTCAAATCCATTATTAGACTGGGATATTAAATCTCCTTCTTGTGATACTATATTTACAGTTGAAAACATAAAGCCAAGGTTATGTAAATGATTATGAAGCCACAAGCTACGTAAATGTTACAAGTAGTCAAAGCCAAATCATTTGAATTTGATTTCTATTTTGATTAGAACGATAGCTGATTTGAGGAAGAGAAGACAAACGTGTAGGCTATTTATACCTCCTGCTCTCTGTGGAGGCAGTGCTTGAAGTGAACTGAAATAGGTACCGGTGCTCTTTTTAGGATTTTAGACTCAATATTCTTGGAGGTTGTTTCCCTTTAGTATCTTTGGGACCTGTAACCCCAGAGGCTCTTACAGCGCCGAGCGCCTCAGATCCATCCCTAGTAGCCCTTTCCTCTCACAGACCCTGTCATCCCATATACGGATGACAGATTTTGTCATATATAAACTCCTAAATTGGAACGCAATGACTGTAATGCTATACATGTCAGAGCTCAGGTTCTCTGCTTCACAGCACAGGTAGGTTTTGACTGACATTGGTTATATACTTGAGCACCGTGCGAGACAGGATGCCCCCATCCCTCTCACGAATTAGGCAACTTTTTCACATTTGTTGTCTGGGTGAGGGAAATATTGTGAAGCGAGTCGATGTGTTCTGAAAGATGAGGCATTGAGGATTATAATGTACAAGCAAACCACACATCCGTGATACCAAATGTGCATTAAACATTTCCTCGTTTGAAAACTCATGTCATTTACAGTGTCAACGTTTATGATAACTTACATCCACAGTTACTAGGCAAGTCAGTTAATAAGAACAAATTCTTATTTTCAATGACGGCCTAGGAACAGTGGGCAGAACAACAGTGGGCAGATTACCTTGTCAGCTCGGGGATTTGAACTTGCAACCTTTTGGTTACCAGTCCAACACTCTAACCACTAGGCTACCCTGCCTGATGGTGGGGATGCAGGGCTGTGTTCCAAACAAAAAAGAACAAGTGTGCTTGCTTCAGTTCCTCATTTGAGCAGATTATATTTTACGGCTCTTTCCCTGAGTTATAAAAGTACATTGAAATGACTTAGGAACCGTGCCCAGTTTGGAGAGGTGTGTGGCTGCTTATCTTGCGCCTACTCAAATTGAAATGAATATTCTTATTATGTACTGAATGTATCCAGAGTCTGTTCAGATTTCCTCATTGACAAATGAGGTGAAAGTATAGTGAATGTGAAATGCACATAAAATCAACAGTGTAATGTTTGGATTCAGTCTTGTAGGTGAACTGTTGTGTCCTCAACTTTGATCTGATGATTTCCCCATAATCTCCTAACTGATCCCTTTCAAATGCTACCATGTCATGCATATGCTTTTTATAGTGTTTCCATTAGAAACATTTATGTTTGGCCCTGTCCATAAAGGCCCGTTTCCACGAGTGTAAGGGGTTAATAAACAGGATACGTTTTCACCCAGTGAAAGAGAAGATGAAGGGAGAAGAGGAGAGCAGCTTCAGGCTGTGGTCCTCCCTAGATCTTCTCCTGCCACGTGTTGTGCTGCTGCCTGCTTCTGTGGCCAGGAGTGTTTGTCTGTACATGGCTGTGGCCAAAGGCTAGGGACGAGCCCAGGCCTGGACCATACCACTGGCTCCCAGCTTCCTGAAGAGAACCACCCTGCCCGCCCCCCTGGGAGGAGCCAACACCCCCACACCCCAAAGCCTCAGCCTGCTCGCTGGGCCGTGAAACTTTGAAGTCCCCCCTCCAACCCCTCACCCCACCCCCCTGTCTCCAACTTTGCACTTGTTCATCTTCCCTCCTCCAAGTGCTCTCTCCTGGGTGATAAAATATGGAGTGGAGATATGTAACATGTTAGTTTAAGAGATAGCGCTGGTGTAAATGACCCATCCAGCAGGCTCTGGATAACCTTGATTTATGGGTAGCCTGTCAGGTGTTTAGGTGTTGGAGTGAGATGTGCAGCTTAAAGTGTTTACTCTGCAGTCAATCAGAAGTACACAGAGGCATTCTGAGAGAGGAGGGCTGAATGTGTGTTTACGTGTGCATGCGTCTATTATGAGGCAGCGTACTTTAGTTTACTCTAGTTCAGTCACTTAGTCAATCAGAAACAGGTTTCACTAAAAGTTACAGACACTTACCTCCTCAGGAAGTCAACATAAAATACATTTGCAGCACTGTACCAGGCCTGGGTTCAAAAACTATTTGAAATCATTTCAAATACCTTATCTGGGCTTCATTGAGCTTGCCACGCGCAATGGAACCAATTTATTAGTGAAAAACCCACCCATCTAACACTTAAGGCAGGCTGAAGAAAATGCTAGAAGTATTTAAAGGAGTTCAACATTTTTGAACCCACTGTTTTTCTATCCAGAGTCTTTTGTAATAATAGTAATGAAGTCATACAGAGATGTGCACTGCATGTAGGACACTACAGGACAGGTAGTGAGAATGAGAAGCTGGTAGGCTGTCAGACCTGTGATGGCTTAATGAATTGAACCTCTCTCCGAAAAGGAAACTGTTGCAAACAGGCTAGTGTGAGGGGTGTATCCTATTCTGTCCACCCTATTGTCTTTCCTTTCTCCCCCTGACTGTTTCTGTCCTGTCTCGGTCCTGTCGCTGTCCTGTCTCGGTCCTGTCGCTGTCCTGTCTCGGTCCTGTCTCTGTCCTGTCTCGGTCCTGTCTCGGTCCTTTCGCTGTCCTGTCTCGGTCCTGTCGCTGTCCTGTCTCGGTCCTGTCGCTGTCCTGTCGCTGTCCTGTCTCGGTCCTGTCGCTGTCCTGTCTCGGTCCTGTCTCTGTCCTGTCTCGGTCCTGTCGCTGTCCTGTCGCTGTCCTGTCTCGGTCCTGTCGCTGTCCTGTCTCGGTCCTGTCGCTGTCCTGTCTCGGTCCTGTCGCTGTCCTGTCTCGGTCCTGTCGCTGTCCTGTCGCTGTCCTGTCTCGGTCCTGTCGCTGTCCTGTCTCGGTCCTGTCACTGTCCTGTCACGGTCCTGTCGCTGTCCTGTCTCGGTCCTGTCGCTGTCCTGTCTCGGTCATGTCTCTTTCCTGTCTCGGTCCTGTCGCTGTCCTGTCTCGGTCCTGTCGATGTCCTGTCTCGGCCCTGTCGCTGTCCTGTCTCGGTCCTGTCTCTGTCCTGTCTCGGTCCTGTCGCTGTCCTGTCTCGGTCTTGTCGCTGTCCTGTCTCGGTCCTGTCTCTGTCCTGTCTCGGTCCTGTCGCTGTCATGTCTCGGTCCTGTCGCTGTCCTGTCTCGGTCCTGTCTCGGTCCTGTCTCGGTCCTGTCTCTGTCCTGTCTCGGTCCTGTCGCTGTCCTGTCTCTGTCCTGTCTCGGTCCTGTCTCTGTCCTGTCTCGGTCCTGTTGCTGTCCTGTGTCGGTCCTGTCGCTGTTCTGTCTCGGTCCTGTCTCGGTCCTGTCGCTGTCCTGTCTCGGTCCTGTCGCTGTCCTGTCTCAGTCCTGTTGCTGTCATGTCTCGGTCCTGTCTCTGTCCTGTCTCTGTCCTGTCTCGGTCCTGTCGCTGTCCTGTCTCTGTCCTGTCTCGGTCCTGTCTCTGTCCTGTCTCGGTCCTGTTGCTGTCCTGTCTCGGTCCTGTCGCTGTTCTGTCTCGGTCCTGTCTCGGTCCTGTCGCTGTCCTGTCTCGGTCCTGTCGCTGTCCTGTCTCAGTCCTGTTGCTGTCATGTCTCGGTCCTGTCTCTGTCCTGTCTCGGTCCTGTCGCTGTCCTGTCTCGGCCCTGTCGCTGGCCTGTCTCGGTCCTGTCGCTGTCCTGTCTCGCTTCTGTCTCTGTCCTGTCTCGGTCCTGTCGCTGTCCTGTCTCGGTCCTGTCGCTGTCCTGTCTCTGTCCTGTCTCGGTCCTGTCTCGGTCCTGTCACTGTCCTGTCTCGGTCCTGTCGCTGTCCTGTCTCGGTCCTGTCTCTGTCCTGTCTCGGTCCTGTCGCTGTCCTGTCTCGGTCCTGTCGCTGTCCTGTCTCGGTCCTGTCTCTGTCCTGTCTCGGTCCTGTCGCTGTCCTGTCGCTGTCCTGTCTCGGTCCTGTCGCTGTCCTGTCTCGGTCTTGTCTCTGTCCTGTCTCGGTCCTGTCGCTGTCCTGTCTCTGTCCTGTCTCGGTCCTGTCTCGGTCCTGTCTCGGTCCTGTCGCTGTCCTGTCTCGGTCCTGTCTCGGTCCTGTCTCTGTCCTGTCTCGGTCCTGTCGCTGTCCTGTCTCGGTCCTGTCGCTGTCCTGTCTCGGTCTTGTCTCTGTCCTGTCTCGGTCCTGTCGCTGTCCTGTCTCAGTCCTGTCGCTTTTCTGTCTCTGTCCTGTCTCGGTCCTGTCGCTGTCCTGTCTCGGTCCTGTCGCTGTCATGTCTCGGTCCTGTCTCTGTCCTGTCTCGGTCCTGTCGCTGTCCTGTCTCGGTCCTGTCGCTGTCCTGTCTCGGTCCTGTCGCTGTCCTGTCTCGGTCCTGTCTCTGTCCTGTCTCTGTCCTGTCTCTGTCCTGTCGCTGTCCTGTCGCTGTCCTGTCTCGGTCCTGTCGCTGTCCTGTCTCGGTCCTGTCGCTGTCATGTCTCGGTCCTGTCTCTGTCCTGTCTCGGTCCTGTCGCTGTCCTGTCTCGGTCCTGTCGCTGTCCTGTCTCGTTCCTGTCGCTGTCCTGTCTCGGTCCTGTCTCTGTCCTGTCTCTGTCCTGTCTCTGTCCTGTCGCTGTCCTGTCTCGGTCCTGTCGCTGTCCTGTCTCGGTCCTGTCGCTGTCCTGTCTCGGTCCTGTCTCTGTCCTGTCTCGGTCCTGTCTCGGTCCTGTCTCGGTCCTGTCTCAGTCCTGTTGCTGTCATGTCTCGGTCCTGTCTCTGTCCTGTCTCGGTCCTGTCACTGTCCTGTCTCGGCCCTGTCGCTGGCCTGTCTTGGTCCTGTCGCTGTCCTGTCTCGGTCCTGTCTCTGTCCTGTCTCGGTCCTGTCACTGTCCTGTCTCGGCCCTGTCGCTGGCCTGTCTTGGTCCTGTCGCTGTCCTGTCTCGGTTCTGTCTCTGTCCTGTCTCGGTCCTGTCGCTGTCCTGTCTCGGTCCTGTCGCTGTCCTGTCTCTGTCCTGTCTCTGTCCTGTCTCTGTCCTGTCTCGGTCCTGTCGCTGTCCTGTCTCGGTCCTGTCGCTGTCCTGTCTCTGTCCTGTCTCTGTCCTGTCTCTGTCCTGTCTCGGTCCTGTCGCTGTCCTGTCTCTGTCCTGTCTCTGTCCTGTCTCTGTCCTGTCTCGGTCCTGTCTCTGTTCTGTCTCGGTCCTGTCGCTGTCCTGTCTCGGTCCTGTCGCTGTCCTGTCTCGGTCCTGTCGCTGTCATGTCTCGGTCCTGTCTCTGTCCTGTCTCGGTCCTGTCGCTGTCCTGTCTCGGTCCTGTCGCTGTCCTGTCTCGGTCCTGTCGCTGTCCTGTCTCTGTCCTGTCGCTGTCCTGTCTCGGTCTTGTCTCGGTCCTGTCTCTGTCCTGTCTCGGTCCTGTCGCTGTCCTGTCTCTGTCCTGTCTCGGTCCAACTCTGTCCTGTCTCGGTCCTGTCGCTGTCCTGTCTCGGTCCTGGTAATGGTGGTACATCTGCCCCCAAACACAGCAGAGCGCTGGGCTGTCTGTCTGGGGGCTGAGGTATCTCTGTCCCAGCAGCTTCCACTGGCACATTTATGACATGTCTTTGTGGAGAGGAGGGGGAGGGGGGGGGGGCAGAGAGAGAAAGAGAGAGATGGGAGAAAGTAGGTCAAAAAGGGAAAGAGAGAGTGTGTAACTTTTGTAATATTTTGAACTATGCAAGCATACAGCAGTCATGTTGGATTCCACATCCCACCAATATCACCTATTCTGTTCTATATCCGTAAATCTTGGCCATATCTCTCGTTTATCCCTCCTTATATCTCCCCTCTCTGTGTCTCATCCTCCTGTTATTTTCTCTGTTCACTTGGACCCTCCATCTCCTCTCTCTCCATCTCTGTCCTCCTTTCTCTCGCTGTCTCCCTCCCTCTTATCCTCTGCGCCTCTCTCTCCCTCTCTGTCCTCCTTTCTCTCGCTGTCTCCCTCCTCTTATCCTCTGCGCCTCTCTATCCCTCTCTGTCCTCCTTTCTCTCGCTGTCCCCCTCCCTGTCCTCTCTCCAAGGCTCTCTCAGGGGAGAAGGGTGTAAATTACGACCCCCTGTCTCTGGAGATATCCTGGGGCCCAGCTCAGAGCTCAGCAGACTCAACAAAGCAGCCAGGGCAGAGGAGAAGGCCAAATGCTCAGCAAGCACACATGAACATATGAGTGTGCACGTATGAGTGTGCATGTATGAGCAAATACACACACATGTACAGAAACACACACACACACACACACACACACACACACACACACACACACACACACACACACACACACACACACACACACACACACACACACACACACAGGGAGATCCCAGAAAGAGCAGACCTGAACCTTGTTTCGAGACTGCTGTGAAAACAAACAGGAGGAACAGGCTGCTCTGTCTAGCCTGGAGCCTGGGAGCAAAGTTCTCTCTGTCTAGCCTGGAGCCTGGGAGCAAAGTTCTCTCTCGCTCTCTACTCATGTTTGCCTGTGTGGGTAGATTGTGTTTGGTTTGTCTCTCTCTTTGATGTGTTTGTAGCGTGTGTGTGTGTGAGGGAGAGAGTTTCTGTGTGAAGGTCCATAGGGGAACTCACCCCCTCCCACTCTTCCCTTTGTGAATGGCTGTCCAGACAATCTTGTTTATTGCACTTGATTCTAGTGTCCATTCCTGAGATGGCTCAGATAACAGCCGAGGCTGAATTGCCCGTCATAAAACATCAGCAATGGAGCTCTGTGCTCGGGGTGGTGCTGCTGCTAGTCTATAGAGAATACGGAGTCTTTTTGTAGAGTTGAGTTTTTATAAAAACCTTTCATAAGAATAAATTGAGCTCTTTCTTCAAACATGCAATGATGTAGTTGAATCTTGTGTGACATAAGGAAAATTATTATAAAGATCATTTTTCATGTTTCAAGTTTTGTCATATATATTTCTGAGCTTTAAATTAGTCAAAGTGATACAAAAAATTCAATTGAAGTTATCTTATTCTTTCCAGATGCTCAAATGCTTTTCTTTGACACTTGTAATTACTCATAACAAGTGACAGGCTAGCTATAGTGACATGTTTTGATTGATGATGTTGTGTCTTGTATTTAACAGTGCTGTGTTCCTGTCAGACTGTGACAGATGAATTACTGCGTCTGGTTTAATTGACTTTTCCTGTTTTGTATCCACATCTGATCAACATTTCTTGGCGCTAACTGCAGAAGGCGACAAGCCAGGGCGTGAATAAAAGAGAAGGGGGGGGGGGGGGGGGCATAGGGAGTGAGAGATTTCATTTTTTATTACATTGCTAATTCTTTCACTAATTAGTTTGTGGTGTTTCTAGGGAGTGTCTGTATTGATATATGGAGGTGGTGTTTCTAGGGAGTGTCTGTATTGATATATGGAGTTGCAGGTGGTGTTTCTAGGGAGTGTCTGTATTGATAGATGCAGGTGGTGTTTCTAGGGAGTGTCTGTATTGATATATGGAGTTGCAGGTGGTGTTTCTAGGGAGTGTCTGTATTGATAGATGGAGGTGCTGGTGGTGTTTCTAGGGAGTGTCTGTATTGATAGATGGAGGTGCTGGTGGTGTTTCTAGGGAGTGTCTGTATTGATAGATGGAGGTGCAGGTAGTGTTTCTAGGGAGTGTCTGTATTGATAGATGGAGGTGCTGGTGGTGTTTCTAGGGAGTGCCTGTATTGATAGATGGAGGTGCAGCAGGATAAACTTTGTGGTACAGCAGTAGTCTGAAGATGATCCAACAGGCTGTCTGTCACAGTTTCATGTTGTTGCCAAGTTCAGCTCCTGATAAATCCCCCAGTCACAACAACACATTGGCCAAGCCAATACAATGTATATGGTGTGTACTTTACCTGGCACATCTGCACAGTTTCTTCCATCAAAGTCTTGATACAGTATTATTCCATTGAGGACGTGACTGAGAAAGATAAGAATTCCAAAGGGCCACAGGAGCAAGACCACACACACACACACACACACACACACGCACACACACACACACGCACGCACGCACGCACGCACGCACGCACGCACACACACACACACACACACACACACACACACACACACACACACACACACACAAGGAGCAGGAGGAGGAGAAGCCTCCTGCCTCCCAGCTAGTCCTACCTCGGTGACAGATGAGCCCAGTGACAGCAGGATGCAGCAACCTGCAATTGTACAATCCCCTGTGATCTGTCAATGTCCACACTGCGTTTCATTTCACTCTCACAAAACACACAGACAGATCACACACAAGCAAGTTGGCACATGGGACACACACACACACACACACAGAACGCATTCACGGAGGCATACACAAACACACACCCTCCGGTTAAGTCACTCTCAAAAGAATTTGAAGAATCATCACCTAGACACGCCTTCTCATACCACCTAGATACCAAAAATACCTGTTGCAGGTGTCTTTTAGGGTTAGTCAGTTTGTGGTCATGCCATCCTGTCTCGCTTACACTGAATCTATTGGTTCTTGACTCGACTACAGTAACAACGGTTAATGTAATAACTTGTAATAACTTGTCATAACGTAATCATTTGTCATAATGTAATAACTTGTCATAATGTAATAACTTGTCATAATGTAACAATTTGTCATAATATAATCACTTGTCATAATGTAATAACTTGTCATAATGTAATAACTTGTCATAATGTAATAACTTGTCATAACGTAATAATTTGTCATAATGTAATAACTTGTCATAATGTAATAACTTGTCATAACGTAATAATTTGTCATAATGTAATAATTTGTCATAATGTAATAACATGTCATAATGTAATAACTTGTCATAACGTAATAATTTGTCATAATGTAATAACTTGTCATTACGTAATAACTTGTCATAATGTAATAACTTGTCATAATGTAATAATTTGTCATAATGTAATAACTTGTCATAATGTAATAACTTGTCATAACGTAATAATTTGTCATAATGTAATAACTTGTCATAACGTAATAATTTGTCATAATGTAATAACTTGTCATAACGTAATAACTTGTCATAATGTAATAACTTGTCATAATGTAATCATTTGTCATAATGTAATAACTTGTCATAATGTAATAACTTGTCATAATGTAATCATTTGTCATAATGTAATAACTTGTCATAACGTAATAATTTGTCATAATGTAATAACTTGTCATAACGTAATAACTTGTCATAATGTAATAATTTGTCATAATGTAATAACTTGTCATAACGTAATAACTTGTCATAATGTAATAACTTGTCATAATGTAATCATTTGTCATAATGTAATAACTTGTCATAACGTAATAATTTGTCATAATGTAATAACTTGTCATAATGTAATAACTTGTCATAATGTAATCATTTGTCATAATGTAATAACTTGTCATAATGTAATAACTTGTCACAACATGATCACTTTTTCAATTTTCCTTTATACTCCTTCAGTGGAGCCTTAGCAGTGCATCTTCAGCAAACTCTGTTCTGGGTGGTTGATCTTTCATGGTGGAGACTGTCTCTGGCAGGGTTTGTTTCAATACGTTTCAGTCTTTATTGGATCTTCCACTGGAAATGCTTATAAGTTAGTGTTGTGGTAGTTCCCTGTTTTTCCCACAAGGTGTCGCCTCAGAGCTCACTCACCATGAGGAGAGAAAGCACTTGGCTTTATTTTATACATAGTGACAATGCTGTCCTTTTAAAAAAGAAAATGATATTTACCTAGGCTAGAACAAATTGTTATTTACAATGAGGGCCTACCCCAGGAAAATGTGCACCGCCCTTTGGGAATCCCAATCACGGCCAGATGTTATGCAGCCCGGATTCGAACCAAGTACTGCAGTGACACCTCTTCCACTGAGATGCTGTACCTTAGACCGCTTCGCCACTCGGGAGCCTTGTAACACAGGCCAAATGAAATGAGAGAAAATGAAGACAGGACATGAATGTTTTCGCTGGAGGCAGCATAGACCTAATGAACTCTGGTCCAGTACATTAGGAACCAAGCAGCATAGACCTAATGAACTCTGGTACAGTACATTAGGATCCAAGCAGCATAGACCTAATGAACTCTGGTACAGTACATTAGGAACCAAGCAGCAGAGACCTAATGAACTCTGGTACAGTACATTAGGAACCAAGCAGCATAGACCTAATGAACTCTGGTACAGTACATTAGGAACCAAGCAGTATAGACCTAATGAACTCTGGTACAGTACATTAGGAACCAAGCAGCATAGACCTAATGAACTCTGGTACAGTACATTAGGAACCAAGCAGCATAGACCTAATGAACTCTGGTACAGTACATTAGGAACCAAGCAGCATAGACCTAATGAACTCTGGTACAGTACATTAGGAACCAAGCAGCATAGACCTAATGAACTCTGGTACAGTACATTAGGAACCAAGCAGCATAGACCTAATGAACTCTGGTACAGTACATTAGGAACCAAGCAGCAGAGACCTAATGAACTCTGGTACAGTACATTAGGAACCAAGCAGCATAGACCTAATGAACTCTGGTACAGTACATTAGGAACCAAGCAGCAGAGACCTAATGAACTCTGGTACAGTACATTAGGAACCAAGCAGCATAGACCTAATGAACTCTGGTACAGTACATTAGGAACCAAGCAGCATAGACCTAATGAACTCTGGTACAGTACATTAGGAACCAAGCAGCAGAGACCTAATGAACTCTGGTACAGTACAATAGGAACCAAGCAGCATAGACCTAATGAACTCTGGTACAGTACATTAGGAACCAAGCAGCAGAGACCTAATGAACTCTGGTACAGTACATTAGGAACCAAGCAGCAGAGACCTAATGAACTCTGGTACAGTACATTAGGAACCAAGCAGCAGAGACCTAATGAACTCTGGTACAGTACATTAGGAACCAAGCAGCAGAGACCTAATGAACTCTGGTACAGTACATTAGGAACCAAGCAGCAGAGACCTAATGAACTCTGGTACAGTACATTAGGAACCAAGCAGCAGAGACCTAATGAACTCTGGTACAGTACATTAGGAACCAAGCAGCAGAGACCTAATGAACTCTGGTACAGTACATTAGGAACCAAGCAGCAGAGACCTAATGAACTCTGGTACAGTACATTAGGAACCAAGCAGCAGAGACCTAATGAACTCTGGTACAGTACATTAGGAACCAAGCAGCAGAGACCTAATGAACTCTGGTACAGTACATTAGGAACCAAGCAGCATAGACCTAATGAACTCTGGTACAGTACATTAGGAACCAAGCAGCAGAGACCTAATGAACTCTGGTACAGTACATTAGGAACCAAGCAGCAGAGACCTAATGAACTCTGGTACAGTACATTAGGAACCAAGCAGCAGAGACCTAATGAACTCTGGTACAGTACATTAGGAACCAAGCAGCATAGACCTAATGAACTCTGGTACAGTACATTAGGAACCAAGCAGCAGGGACCTAATGAACTCTGGTACAGTACATTAGGAACCAAGCAGTATAGACATAATGAACTCTGGTACAGTACATTAGGAACCAAGCAGCAGAGACCTAATGAACTCTGGTACAGTACATTAGGAACCAAGCAGCATAGACCTAATGAACTCTGGTACAGTACATTAGGAACCAAGCAGCATAGACCTAATGAACTCTGGTACAGTACATTAGGAACCAAGCAGCAGAGACCTAATGAACTCTGGTACAGTACATTAGGAACCAAGCAGCAGAGACCTAATGAACTCTGGTACAGTACATTAGGAACCAAGCAGCAGAGACCTAATGAACTCTGGTACAGTACATTAGGAACCAAGCAGCATAGACCTAATGAACTCTGGTACAGTACATTAGGAACCAAGCAGCAGAGACCTAATGAACTCTGGTACAGTACATTAGGAACCAAGCAGCAGAGACCTAATGAACTCTGGTACAGTACATTAGGAACCAAGCAGCATAGACCTAATGAACTCTGGTACAGTACATTAGGAACCAAGCAGCAGAGACCTAATGAACTCTGGTACAGTACATTAGGAACCAAGCAGCAGAGACCTAATGAACTCTGGTACAGTACATTAGGAACCAAGCAGCAGAGACCTAATGAACTCTGGTACAGTACATTAGGAACCAAGCAGCAGAGAAAACCCCATCAACAAAACAACATGTCACAAACAGACCAGCACCAAAATAATGGATTAGAAAATATGAATGGTGAAACTCCTCAGTGAAAATGCTGTGCAGTTCACTGACTGACAGGAAGTAGATACATTTATCTTCAGTAGAAACTACATTTTTTATGGTCAGACCCAGCACCTCCCCACCAACAAACAGTGAATAGCAGTAGGCCTTCGTTGTAGGCTAATGATTGGTAATAATTTGGATTTGATAGAGTCTAGTAGGATAGTTCCATCTGTCACGTTTAAAGAGAGAGAATAATCGCCCTATAGACGCCTGCTCTGTCTGCCTTCTTACGCTGATCTGTCATGATGGCTGCATATTGTTGTGTGCAAATAGGGACAAGACAAATGGGATTGCATATATCAATGAGCAGTGGTAACCTGTCATTCAGGGCAGCTCCACCTGTTTTGGGCCCCACAGTTTTTGCAAAAAAATTGGGGCGTGCCTCTTTTGCATGTTATTTTGGCATTAACACGTGTCACATATCAGTTTACAAATAATGTAAAAAATATATAAATATCATTGAGTTAATAAAGCTGCATACAAACATGGACTCTTTTTTGTTTTCTTGAGTAAGGCAGCTCCCTAAATGCAGGTTATTCAGCTTAGCTCAGTGCTTTCTGTGGTGGGGCAAGCCAGAAGAACATACGGAGTGTTGCGCCGTGATTGGCTCAGTGTTCTGTCACTCATGGGGACGCTACGTCACAACCAAGTCTAATGGTAGACTTAAAAAATTCTAGCCCGTTGGGTCCTGCAATAGAGTTACATTAGAAGTGCCCATCCAAAAAGGCTGAAGGTCATTGGCCACAGACAGACAAAATGATGTGAAATCACGTTATATGTACAGTAGCTTTGATTGGACTGATCATGTCAACATCATACTTGCAAAATCTTAGCTAGCAGTCATCATCATGAATCGAGTCGACAATCTACTGGCAAGTCCTTTCTAAGCACTCCCTGTATAGCTCCATTCTTGTGTATTTCATTCCTCGTGTTAATATTTCATTTATATTTTTCTTGTCATTTTTAACCTCTGCATTGTTGGGAAGACGTCCTAAGCAAGCCGCTGTATTCTGCACATTGACCCCTTACAGTGTTGTCACTGACTGACTACAAAACAGCCAATTTGAACCAGCTGAAAATGTCCTACATTGAGAAACATAAGTGTTTGCAATCTTTAGCTTTAGCATAAGCTTCGTTGGGTTTAGTAGATATATTATAAAACAATCTCCTGTCTTCACTTGCCTTGTGAGGAGAAATAATGATTTTTAGGCCCGGCAATAAAAGCATAGAGGTGCGAAAAATAATTAATTGTTTCAATCAATCAACAGGTCAATTTCATATCAGCCTCAGCCCAAGTCCATGTGCATGTTATCCCCTTTCTGCTCTGACGGTCCGGGCCCAAGGAATGCTGGGAGGATTTATGCCTCCCACATGTGCTGCACACACACACACACACACACACACACACACACACACACACACACACACACACACACACACACACACACACACACACACACACACACACACACACACACACACACACACACACATATCCTGCAAACACAGCATATCCATACCAACCACGCAAATATACTGCATATACACATGAACCCAGCAGAGGAGATATAGAGGAGATTCTCTATATGCTAAACATGCCACCGACATACACAACTATACATAGACCCTACACTAAGTATGTACACAAACGTTCAAAAGTTTGGGGTCACTTAGAAATGTCCTTGTTTTTGAAAGAAAAGCACATTTTTGTCCATTATAATAACATCAAATAGATCAGCAATACAGTGTAGACATGGTTAATGTTGTAAATTACTATTGTAGCTGGAAATGGCAGATTTTCTTATGGAATATCTACATAGGCGTACAGAGGCCCATTATCAGCAACCATCACTACTGTGTTCCAATGGCATGTTGTGTTAGCTAATCCAAGTTTATCATGTTCTTTTTTTTACCCCTTTTTCTCCCCAATTTCCTGGTAACCAATTGTTGTAGTAGCTACTATCTTGTCTCATCGCTACAACTCCCGTACGGGCTCGGGAGAGACGAAGGTTGAAAGTCATGCGTCCTTCAATACACAACCCAACCAAGCCACACTGCTTCTTAACACAGCGCGCATCCAACACGGAAGCCAGCCGCACCAATGTGTCGGAGGAAACACAGTGCATCTGGCAACCTTGGTTGCCGTGCACTGTGCCCGGCCCGCCACAGGTGCGCGATGAGACAAGTATATCCCTACCGGCCAAATCCTCCCTAACCCGGACGACGCTAGGCCAATTGTGCGTCGACACACGGACCTCCCGGTCGCGGCCGGTTATTGGCAGAGCCTGCGAGAAATTGCTAAGGAACTAAAGATCTCGTACAACGCTGTGTACTACTCCCTTCACAGAACAGCGCAAACTGTCTCTAACCAGAATAGAAAGAGGAGTGGGAGGCCCCGGTGCACAACTGAGCAAGAGGACAAGTACATTAGAGTGTCTAGTTTGAGAAACAGACGCCTCACAAGTCCTCAACTGGCAGCTCCATTAAATAGTACCCTCAAAACACCAGTCTCAATGTCAACAGTGAAGAGGCGACTCTGGATGCTGGCCTTCTAGGCAGAGTTCCTCTGTCCAGTGTTCTTTTGCCCATCTTAATCTTTTCTTTTTATTGGTCAGTCTGAGATGTGGCTTTTTCTTTGCAACTCTGGAGTCGCCTCTTCACTTTTGACTTTGAAACTGGTGTTTTGCCTGAACTATTTAATGACTGGTTCCTCTCTAGGTTTCTTCCTAGGTTCCTGCCTTTCTAGGGAGTTTTCCCTAGCCACCGTGCTTCTACATCTGCATTGCTTGCTGTTTGGGGTTTTAGGCTGGGTTTCTGTACAGCACTTTGTGACATCGGCTGATGTAAAAAGGGCTTTATAAATAAATGTGATTGATTGATTGATTGATTAGCTAACACAACATGCCATTGGAACACAGGAGTGATGGTTGCTGATAATGGGCCTCTGTACGCCTATGTAGATATTCCATAAAAATTAGTTTCCAAACTACAATAGTCATTTACAACATTAACAATGTCTACACTGTATTTCTGATCAATTTGTTATTTTAATGGACAAAAAAGGCCGACGTAGTCACATCGGTAGACCAACGGCAGTCACATCGGTAGACCGACGGCAGTCACATCGGTAGACCGACGGCAGTCACATCGGTAGACCGACGGAAGTCACATCGGTAGACCGACGGCAGTCACATCGGTAGACCGACGGCAGTCACATCGGTAGACCGACGGTAGTCACATCGGTAGACCGACGGCAGTCACATCGGTAGACCGACGGCAGTCACATCGGTAGACCGACGGCAGTCACATCGGTAGACCGACGGTAGTCACATCGGTAGACCGACGGTAGTCACATCGGTAGACCCATACATACACACGCATTTTCAATCCATGCAGAGCCTGCAGCAGTGTGTGTTGTTTGCATGTTGTTTCTGTGCTGGGGCTTGTGGGCCTGTCAGCGAGGCTGATCAATGAGCTCTTACTGCTTCCCCAGGATTATCAGCTGAGTTCACCAGGAGGGGAAGGCTATTATTCACACAGCACAGCAGAGAGATACAGAGGAGAGAGAGATACAGAGGAGAGAGAGATACAGAGGAGAGAGAGATACAGAGGAGAGAGAGAGATACAGAGGAGAGAGAGGTATACAGAGAGAGAGAGAGAGATACAGAGGAGAGAGAGATACAGAGGAGAGAGAGATACAGAGGAGAGAGAGATACAGAGGAGAGAGAGAGATACAGAGGAGAGAGAGATACAGAGAGAGAGAGATACAGAGGAGAGAGAGATACAGAGGAGAGAGAGAGATACAGAGGAGAGAGAGATACAGAGGAGAGAGAGATACAGAGGAGAGAGAGATACAGAGGAGAGAGAGATACAGAGGAGAGAGAGAGATACAGAGGAGAGAGATACAGAGGAGAGAGAGATACAGAGGAGAGAGAGATACAGAGGAGAGAGAGATACAGAGGAGAGAGAGATACAGAGAGAGAGATACAGAGGAGAGAGAGATACAGAGGAGAGAGAGATACAGAGGAGAGAGAGATACAGAGGAGAGAGAGAGATACAGAGGAGAGAGAGAGATACAGAGGAGGGAGATATACAGAGGAGAGAGAGATACAGAGGAGAGAGAGATACAGAGGAGAGAGAGATACAGAGGAGAGAGATACAGAGGAGAGAGAGATACAGAGGAGAGAGAGAGATACAGAGGAGAGAGAGA
>NC_092155.1:67030808-67070808 GCF_045791955.1 Oncorhynchus clarkii lewisi
TGAAAATTGGAAACCACATATCCTGAGGCCACATTTATTGTAGGAAAACGCTACCGAAGTTCTACCAACACATTGACGGTAGTACTCGTGCTGGTAAACCATTGTACCGCTACTACTCAACTTTTCGAAATGCCTACAAGGCCCTTTCCCGTCCTCCCTTCGGCAAATCTGATTACAACTCCATTTTGCTTCTCATTTCCTATAGGCAGAAACTCAAACAGGAAGTACCCAGGTCTATTCAATGCTGGTCTGACCAATCGGAATGCATGTTTCCAGTCTATTCAATGCTGATCTGACCAATCGGAATGCATGTTTCCAGATTGTTTTGATCACGCCGACTGGGATATGTTCCGGGTAGCCTCTGAGAATAACAGAATACACCGACACGGTGAGTCAGTTCATCAGGAAGTGTATAGGAGATGTTGTATCTAGTGTGACTATTAAAACCTACCCAAACCATAAACCATGGATAGATGGCAGCATTCGCGCAAAACTGAAAAATGAACCATCGCATTTAACCATGGCAAGGTGACTGGGAATATGGCCAAATATAAACAGTGTAGTTATTCCCGCCAATAGGCAATCAAACAAGCAAAACGTTAGTATAGAGACAAGGTGGAGTGGCAATTCAGCGGCTCAGACATTAACTACAAATGGAAAACCAGCCACGTCGCGGACACCAACGTCTTGCTTCCGGACAAGCTAAACACCTTCTTCGCCAGCTTTGAGGATAACACAGCGCCACATACACAGCCCACTACAAAGGACTGTGGGCTCTCCTTCTCCTTGGCCGACATGAGTAAGACATTTAAGTCTGTTAGTCCTCGCAAGGCTGCCGGCCCAGACGGCATCCCTAGCCGCGTCATCAAAGCATGCGCAGACCAGCTGGCTGGAGTGTTTACAGACATATTCAATCTCTCCCTATCCCAGTCTACTGTCCCCACTTACTTCAAGATGTCCACCATTGTTCTTGTACCCAAGAAAGCAAAGGTAACTGAACTAAATGACTATCGCCCCATAGCACTCACTTCTGTCATCATTAAGTGCTTTGTGGGGCTAGTTAAGGATCATATCACCTCCACCCTACCTGACACCCTAGACCCACTTCAATTTGTTTACAGCCCCAAATAGAGCCACAGACGATGCAATCGCCATCGCACTGCACACTGCCCTATCCAAGAGGAATACTATGTAAGAATGCTGTTCATTGACAATAGCTCAGCATTCAACACGAAAGTACCCTCCAAGCTCATCTGGGCCCTGGGTCTGAACCCAGCCCTGTGCAACTGGGTCTTGGACTTCCTGACGGGCCGTCCCCCAGGTGGTGAGGGTAGGAAACAACACCTCCACTTTGCTGATCCTCAACACAGGAGCCCCACAAGGGTGTGTGCTCAGCCCCCTCCTGTACTCCCTGTTTACCCATGACTGCGTGGCCACGCACGCCTCAAACTCAATCCTCAAGTTTGCAGACAACACAACAGTAGTAGGCTTGATTACCAACAATGAAGAGACAGCCTACATGGAGGAGGTGAGGGCCCCGGTAGAGTGGTGCCAGGAGAATAACGTCTCACTCAATGTCAACAAAATAAAGGAGCTGATTGTGGACTTCAGGAAACAGCAGAGGGAACATGCCTCTATCCACATTGATGGGACCACAGTGGAGCAGTGGAAAGCTTCAAGTTCCTCGGCGTACACATCACTAACAGTCTGAAATGGTCCACCCATATAGACAGTGTGTTATAGAAGGCCCGCAACCGCAGGGCTTTCCAGAGGGTGGTGCGGTCTGCCCAATGCTTCACCAGGGGCAAACTACCTGCCCTCCAGGACACCTACAGCACCCGATGTCACAGGAAGACCAAAAAGATCAACAAGGACATCAACCACCCGAGCCACAGCCTGTTCACCCCGTTATCATCCAGAAGGCAAGGTCAGTACAGGTGCATCAAAGCTGAGGCCGAGAGACTGAAAAACAGCATCTAACTCAAGGCCATCAGACTGTTAAATAGCCATCACTAGCCGGCTTCCACCTCGTTACGCAACCCTGCACCTTAGAGGCTGCTGACCTATAGACATAGACTTGGAATCCCTGGCCACTTTAATAATGGAACACTAGTCACTTAAATAATATTTACATACTGCTTTACTCATCTCATATTTATACTGCATTCTATTCTACTGTATTTTAGTCAATGCCACTCCTAATATTTATATATTTTTTAATTCCATTCTTTTACTTTTAGATTTGTGTTTATTGTTGTGAATCGTTTGATACTACTGCACTGTTGGAGCTAGGAACACAAGCATTTAGTTAGATACTACTGCACTGTTGGAGCTAGGAACACAAGCATTTAGTTAGATACTACTGCACTGTTGGAGCTAGGAACACAAGCATTTAGCTACACCCTCAATGACATCTGCTAAATACGGTATGTTTATGTGACCAATAATTATTTTATTTTATTTGACAAACACACACGCTCCATACCTATCCAAATATCCCTCCACATTTACCCCACCCCAGGCAAGATGGCCCACTTGAATGATGACATGGAGCTATTCAATCAACCCCCCCTGTCCATGTCTCTTCCTGTCACTCACTGTCTCCCAAACCCAGCTCATCTTTGTTTAGAGAAAAAAAGGCCTCTGAAATGAGAGGCCCTCTTATCAGTTCTGAAACCTGGGCCTCAGTTTGCATGACAATCTTCCTCCGGAGAGCTGAAGGCTGGTGATGGACGAGAGGAGGGGAGGGGAGGGGAGGGGAGGGGAGGGGAGGGGAGACTTAGCCGCTGCTCATTTCCTACATTTCATACTAAGTATCAGTTCACCTCTAATCCCTATCTCTCAGTGGCCTCTGTACACACATGGTCCAGCTGCACTGCCATGACTTACACTAATCCCAGAGTCACGCGCACACGTTCATGCGCACACACACGCAGAAGCACACATGCTGGGACACACACACACACCTTCAGCCTCTATCTGCGGAGTAACATCCTTACACTGTACCTCATTAGATGTGCTAAGTACACCAGACAGAAATAGACATGTAGCTGAAGGTCAATTGCATTAAATTCTAGGTCAACGTCAACTGGGCCAAATGACTTCCCTTGAAGTTCAACTGATACAATAGAAGAAGAGAAAGAAGAAAGGATACACAGGGAACCAAAGAGGAGGTGCTTTTTGGTTGACCATCAAAACCTGTCTGTTGTTTTGTGGTCTCTAGAAAAGAAGAGGAGCTGTGCTGTGATGTACAGCATGTGTCCAATAACAATTCAACTGTGAGCAAAGCAAAGGCATTACTGTTTTTCTGTGTTGTTGCGCAACCCTGGTTTTAACCGAGCAGCTAGCTAGCATATGACACCCTGGCAGAGGAACAACTATTCCTTCACAATAGGCTGCCTGCAGATTTGGTCTACGTGACTGTGGGTGTGATTGAATCTTCACTGGGACACTATTCCAGGGTGAGTCTTGGCATGTGAGGGAGTTAGTGTGTGTGTGTGTTTGTGCTTGTTATATGTGTGTTTGTGTGTGCTCGCAAGCATGCGTTCTTGCCTGCGTATGTATTTTTGTGTGTGTGCTCACGTGTATGCGAATAGAACTGTGGCCTCTTAGTTTAGAGTGGGCCCTCCCCCATTCAGTGGCTCTGCCCAGTCTCTGCAGACTAGACTCCATTTGATTTGCAAGTGGGATTCTCTGTTCACTCTGCTCTCTCTCCTGATTCACACGCTGTACTGTTCCAATGTGCCATGAAAGTATGTGCTAGTTGTAGTGATGTACAGGGATCTGTGTAGATAGAGCGGTACAGGTGGGAGTCTATCTGCATCTCTAACTTCCTTAAAGAACCCAGAGTACAGACCTGAAGCTGTATGTGTCTGTTATGGTCAGATACTAGACAGTGAGGCATGTGTGTCTGTTATGGTCAGATACTAGACAGTGAGGCATGTGTGTCTGTTACGGTCAGATACTAGACAGTGAGGCATGTGTGTCGGTTAAGGTCAGATACCAGTTTTGAATGTGTACTGTGTGTACTGTGTGTGTGTGAGTGTGAGTGTGAGTGTGAGTGTGAGTGTGAGAGTGAGAGTGAGAGTGAGAGAGAGAGAGAGAGAGAGAGAGAGAGAGAGAGAGAGAAACACCTAGTAGTGTCTGGTATGTGTTTAGACTAGGTAGTGGCCACACAGAATGGCAAGGGGCACCAGATTGAGAAGCGGCTGTGGAACAGTGGGGCAGATAGACAATCTGGCACACTGGGCAGAGCCTCCCTACGATACCCCTGGCACCTCTACCCATGGCACCTCTACCCATGAGACTGTGGCACTGCAGGGAGAAAGGGCCATACTTTACTACTTGCACTACAGACAGGAAACTCTGGATGCTTCACATTTCTATGGATGTTTACTCCACCAAAATACCCCCACAATAGCCCCATATACTACCCACCACTGTATGCTCTCATTGGCTGGCCCTCGCTTCATATTCGTTGCCAAACCCACTGGCTCCAGGTCATCTGTAAGTCTTTGCTAGGTAAAGCCCTACCTTTGCTAGGTAAAGACTTTAAGCATCAGCTGTCTGAGCAGCTTACCACTGCACCTGTACACAGCCAATCTGTAAATAGCACACCCAACTACCTCATCCCCATATTATTACTTACCCTCTTGCTCTTTTGCAGCCCAGTATTTCTACTTGCACATCATCATCTGCACATCTATCACTCCAGTACTAATGCTAAATTGTATTTATTTTTGCCTCTCAGGCCTATTTATTGCCTTTACCTCTCTCTCTCTCTCTCTCTCTCTCTCTCAAGGCCCTCCAGCAGACGCATGTTTCCTTCCTCTTTTCATCACATTGCCTTTTTCCAGAAGATCTGATGCAATGCTTTATAGTCTCCCTCTGCGGTTTGTTCATATGGGTTGACAGTTCATGCACCAACCACGGGCTAACTTTTCCATCTTACTCACATCAGCTCTATACCCCTGTGGTCTAGATAGGTTGAAACATTGCCAATAATGACATTGCTGTTCAAGCTCTATTGCTGTAAGCTCTCTTGAATCACTGTATACCTTTAAACCGGGAAAGTCAGGTCTCTATTGTGTGAGTTAAAGACACACACTGTGTGACTTCCCTGCTACCAGCAGGGAAGTGTTGAGTACGTGTGTGTGTGACTGTGGGGGTTGCTTTCCTTCATTAAAGGTGCTGAGCGGTAGCAGTTCCTTTAACAGCTGTCAGAAAGCTCACTACCTGAACCCCCCCCCCCCAACACACACCCTCCTACTCTCCTCTCGCCTCCCAGCCTGGGGGCGCTGAGAGGCTTGCTGCCTTTGAAAGGAGGTCTGTGATAAAACTGGGCTGGCTGATCACTCAGAGGGGAAGAAATTATGAGAGGGAGAAGAGAGGAAAGGGAAGGAGGAGGAGTGGAGTGGAGTGGAGTGGAGTGGAGTGGAGTGGAGTGGAGAGGAGAGGAGAGGAGAGGAGAGGAGAGGAGAGGAGAGGAGAGGAGAGGAGAGGAGAGGAGAGGAGAGGAGAGGAGAGGAGTGGAGTGGAGAGGAGAGGAGAGGAGAGGAGAGGAGAGGAGAGGAGAGGAGAGGAGAGGAGAGGAGAGGAGGCACACTAATGTGGACAGACAGGAGCAGAGAACCCCCCAACCTAAACCACCCCACTGTCATAACCAACACAACGTCACAAAACACATACGCAGACATATCGTCTGAGAGAGAGAGAGAGAAAGAAAGAGAGAGAGAGAGAGAGAGAGAGAGAGAAATGCACATATCATGTACATATATCAATCCCTGATCCACTAATGCGAACATAGCATAAATGGGTTTTTCAATATTTGAAGACTTACACCTGGAGTTCGGAATTCTGACAAGTTTTATTCACATACAAGCACGCATACACACACACGCACACACGCACACACGCACACACCTATGCCCTCTCTTCCAGACAAGGTCGGCAGCCCAGAGCAGAGCAGGAAGGCAGCAGGTGGGACTGGTAACTGCTTGTGTCCTCAGGGTCCATGTTAAAGTGGAATTAGTCTTGGAGTCTCAGTCTGAGGCAGGCAGAGAGTTGAGCACACAGCACACTCCTTCAAACCAACCTTTCTTCTTTACAACACCTCGTAAAGAGCCTTTTGATTCTGGGCCTCATGGAGCCAGCCAAGCCAACATCCAACATTTGGCACAGAGTAATCATCTTTCCTTTCCTTTCCTTTCCTTTCCTTTCCTTTCCTTCACCACACCACCACACCAGCCTGTCAAACCACACAGGGCTTCAAACTGAAAGCCATACTACACCAATCCACCCCCTTCTAGCCCCCGGGGCTGCCCAAAGACAGGGCCCTTTAAATGGTCCCAGACACCCTGACCTAAGAAGGTGTGGGCCGAAAGAGAAGAGAGGGCAACTAACAGAAGTGGGCATGTTAATAAAGGAACATCCCAAATAAAGTTTTAGTCAGATGTAATGATGTAACCAGATAAGGCTATTGATAAGGCAGATGATGGAGGAAGCAGACAGACAAGTCCATATGTCCAGATAGTCTCCCCCTACACCCCCCTGGTGAGCACCAGCCCACTGTTCATCTGGTCACTATGCCATGACAGAGAGTAGTCTTCTTCAGCAGCTGCTGTCTACAGTAACCCAGAGCTGCCAGAGCTACAGACCTCAGCTATTACTCAGACAGACAGACAGACAGACAGACAGACAGACAGACAGACAGACAGACAGACAGACAGACAGACAGACAGACAGACAGACAGACAGACAGACAGACAGAAAACAAATATTATCTGGTGGTGAGGACAGAAGACATTTGTCTCTAGCCTGTCTTTGATCCCTGGGTTGTTGTCTCTCCTAAACTCCTTGTCTGTCTGTCTTTGGCACTGCAGCTAGCGCTACTGCAGCTATAGCGCTACTGCAGCTTGTTCAATTCATATTGCTTCCTTCCCACAACAATAGAAACCTGAAAAGTAGAAGTAAACGCTGCAGGCAGCCTGCTGTGGCATGATGTGAGGGAAAAGAGGATACCATAAACAACAACAGTACTACTAACTACTCTACTCTCAACAGCTGACTGGGGAGGGAAACCCTACACTCAGGAAAAAAAGTGCTATCTAGAACCTTAGTGTTCTTCGGCTGTTCCAGGCAGAACCCATTTGGTTCCAGGTAGAACCCTTATGGGGTCAATGTAGAACCCTTTCCACAGAGGGTTCTACATGAAACCCAAAACGATTCTACCTTATTCTATGGGGACAGCCAAAGAACCCTTTAGGAAACTTTTTTTCTAGGATTGCAAAAGTAATCCTTAGGATGTTGTTGGTACCAACACACACACACACACACACACACACACACACACACACACACACACACACACACACACACACACACACACACACACACACACACACACACAGCCAGCACAAAGTCACGAAACAAATACGCAGACATATGAGTGCATGCACACTGTCTGAGAGAGAGAGAGAGAGGAAGAAGGAGAGAGGGAGAGAGAGAGAGATGTGATTTGTGGCTGAGAAAGAATTTGATAGCTATCAGGGGCTTTTCGTACTGAGAATCCTAATTTGCACTCTATTTCCTATGGCTGGCCTATGGGCCCTGGTCAAAAGTAGTGCACTATATACGGAATAGGGTGCCATTTGAGATGTAACCTAAGTAGTGCTTTGACTTCCCCCTGCTTGCAGTTAGCCTGACCTGGCAGTGGCACAGACACCAGTCACATCAGATGGCAAGACAGAGCCTGAGAAACTTCTGCTTTGAGCAACAGAAAATATAAAAATCATGTGTTTCTGTATGTGTGTGGCTCGTAGTTTTCACTTTTGCTTGGCAACCAACTGACTAAGGGAAGGGGTTGCCTAACGTTCACTATAGATGGGGCTGCTGTGCCAAGCATCAGACAATGAATCACCCACTCTGTCTGGTCAACTGACTGAAGAAAAATTAGTCCCCTTTAATATAGCCTGGTCTCAGATCCGTTTGTGCTGTGTAGCCAGTGATAAGACCATATGAGTTGGCTAAACAGCACATACATATCTGGGACCAGGCTACTTTCAGTAGCACCATAGTCACCTAGAGAGGAAGAGCCTCTCATTAAGAAGTTAAACCACAATAGCATTGTATTATATCCCTAGGCTCTACCTCTCTAGCTGGCTGGTTGTCAGAGATGTTGCTAATGCTAAAGAGGTAGCTAGCTGTCTGATAATCACTCTGCCTGTTCACAAGCTGACTACAGCACTACAGCACACTTCCATTGAGAAAGATGGATGTTTGGAGTAGAAGACCGAGAGGATTGAGCCAGGTCACTTGAAGTGTGTGTGTGTGTGTGTGTGTGTGTGTGTACACACACACACACACACGTACACAAAAGGTACACACACACACACGTACACAAAAGGCACACCTTTTAGTGCAGACATGGCAACACATGGCCGTTCTTCATCAGTGATCACACTTCCAAAACATACACACAGCAGAGATGGCAGAGTGGCTGTATGGCACAGAACCTGGGGTGCCTGGCCCCAACCCAAGCCCCAGTCACCTTCCACCAGTCTGCTGCGATAATGGGGATAAATACACACCACTAGCGCTCGATGCCAAACAGTGTCTGTCTGTTGCGTAAACACAACCCATTCACACAGAGTAGAGTCGCCCGTACTCTCCCCCTTCTCTCCCTCCCTCCCCCTTCTCTCCCTCCCTCCCTCTCTCCATGTCTGGCCTGAGCCTCTCATAACAGTGGGCCCTGGCAACGGTGGAGCCAAGCCGTCAGTCAATAACACACTGGTAACAGAACCTCTCCACTCACACTGAGCTCACACATGCTTCCAGACTGACACACAAACACACAAACACCGGCGTGTCTGCCCAGTGCCCACGCCTCAGCAGAGTGGGGAAGAGTGCATCACAGGCAAACTCCGCTGTAACGGGTGTCGTCGTCTGAAGAGGAAGAATAGAATCCCAATCAGAGACAACGATAGTCAGCTGTCCATGATTGAGAACCATCCACCGGCCAAAACAAAGAAATACAAAACATAGAAAAAAGGAACATAGAATACCCACCCAAATCACACCCTGACCAAACCAAATTAAAGACAATAAAAGCTCTCTAAGGTCAGGGCGTGACATCCGCTCACAGCAAACAAGCAACAAGATCTCACGGTTTAACCAATTTGATTTCAGATTCTGATGTTTATCCACGTTTCTCCAAACGTCAAATTTCAAAGTTGTTCCAAACATTACATTTCAACGTGTTTTTCACACCCTGGGTTTACTCCTCCTGCCCAGCATCATTCTGTTTCTCCAAATGTTACATTTCGAAGTTAAAGGTTAAAGGACAGGTTGCACGATATTTCCACAAAATCAGAATGGCAATAGCACTCCCTTTTTGTCATTTCCCGACATCCTCAAGACATGGACAGACGTCCAATTTCAAAGTCAATCTTGAGCAATCTGCCTGAAACAAGCACAATGCCAACAGGGATGGGTGGCAGCAAGACACACTTCCTTTGTGCCCACCAACCAACCAGTGAAAGCACTCTGTTTGTGAAAGCATTTTGAGGACCACAATAGAAATAAGTCCTTGACATGTCATAGCACTGCAAACCATTCCAACCAAGCTCTTTGAAAGCCCTTATCTTCCTTCCACTGTCATGAGTCATGGACCGAATTTTAACCCTATTCCCCCTATTCCCCATATAGGGCACCACTATCACAAAAGTAGTGCACTATGTAGGGAATAGGTTGCTATTTGGGAAACAGTTGTTTAACTTGGGAGGGTTAGGGGTAGTTGACTAACTTGAGGTTGAGGTTAGAGTTAGTTGTGTATCTTGAGGTTGGGGTTATTGTTAGTTGTGTAACTTGAGGTTACACAAGTAGGTAGCTAGCTAGCTAGCTTTGAAGCCATGGATTCAAATCAAATCAAATGATAATAGTCACAGGTGTAGACCTTACAGTGAAATGCTTACTTACGAGACCCTAACCAACAATGCAGTACAAAAAATAATAAGAAATAAAAGTAACAAATAATGAAAGAGCAGCAATAAAATAACAATAGTGAGACTATATACAGGGGGGTACCGGAACAGAGTTGATGTGCAGGGGCGCCGGTTAGTCGAGGTAATTGAGGTAACATGTACATGTCGGTAGAATTATTAAAGTGACTATGCATAGATGATAACAACAGAGAGCAGCAGCGGTGTAAAAAAAGGGGGGTGGAATGCAAATGGTCTGGGTAGCAATTTGATTAGATTTTCAGGAGTTCTATGACTTGGGGGTAGGGTTAGGGTTAGGGTTAGGGTTGGGGGCAGCTGTTTAGAAGCCTCTTGGACCTAGACTTGGCGCTCTGGTACAGCTTGCCGTGCGGTAGCAGAGAGAACAGTCTATGACTAAGGTGGCTGGGGTCTTTGACTATTTTTAGAGCCTTCCTCTGACACCGCCTGGTATAGAGGTCCTGGGTGACAGGAAGCTTTGCCCCAGTGTTGAACTGGGCCGTACGCACTACCCTGTGTAGTGCCTTGCGGTCAGCGGCCGAGTAGTTGCCCTACCAGGCAGTAATGCAACCAGTCAGAATGCTCTTGACGGTGCAGCTGTATAACTTTTTGAGGATCTGAGGACCCATTCCAAATCTTTTCAGTCTCCTGGGGAGAATAGGTTTTGTCATGCCCTCCTCACGACTATCTTGGTGTGCTTGGACCATGCTAGTTTGTTGGTGATGTGGACACCAAGGAACTTGAAGCTCCCAACCACTACAACCCCGTCGATGAGAATGGGGGCGTACTTGGTCCTCCTTTTCCTGTAGTCCACAATCATCTCCTTTGTCTTGATCACGTTGAGGGAGATGCTGTTGTCCTGGCACCACACGGCCAGTTCTCTGACCTCTTGGCTGTCTCGTCATTGTCGGTGATCAGGCCTACCATGTTGTGTCATTGGCAAACTTAATGATGGTGTTGGAGTCGTACCTGGCCGTGCAGTCATGAGTGAAAAGGTAGTACAGGAGGGGACTGAGCATGCACCCCTGAGGGGCCCCTGTGTTGAGGATCAGTGATGGATGTGTTGTTTCCTACCATTACCACCTGAGGGCGACCTGTCAGGAAGTCCAGGATCCAGTTGCAGAGGGGGGTGTTTAGTCCCATGGTCCTTAGCTTATTGATGAGCTTTGAGGGTACTATGGTGTTGAACGCTGAGCTGTAGTCAATGAATAGCATTCTCACATAGGTGTTCCTTTTGTCCAGGTGGGAAAGGAAAGTGTAGAGTGCATAAGAGATTGCATCATCTGTAAATCTGTTAGGGCGGTATGCAAATTGGAGGGCGTCTATAGTTTCTGGGATAATGGTGTTGATGTGAGCCATGACCAGCCTTTCAAAGCACTTCATGGCTACAGATGTGAGTGCTACGGGTCGGTAGTCATTTAGGCAGGCTACCTGTTTTTGTGCACAGGGACTATGGGGGTCTGCTTAAAACATGTTATTACAGACTCGGACAAGGAGAGTTGTCAGTGAATACAATTTCCAGTTGGTCAGCGCATGCTTGCAGACACGTCCTGGTAATCTGCCCTGCGGTCTTGTGAATGTTGACCTGTTTTAAAGGTCTTACTCACATCGGCTGCAGAGAGAGTGATCACACAGTCTTCTGGAACAGCTGGTGCTCTCATGCATGTTTCAGTGTTATTTGCCTCGAAGTGAGCATAGAAGTAGCTTAGCTCATCTGGTAGGCTTGTGTCACTGGGAAGCTCTTGGCTGTGCTTCCCTTTGTAGTCTGTAATGGTTTGCAAGCCCTGCCACATCTGACGAGAGTCAGAGCCAGTGTAGTATAATTTGATCTTAGTTCTGTAATGACGTTTTGCCTGTTTGATGGTTTGTCGGAGAGCATAGCGGGATTTATTAAAAGCTTCCGGGTTAGAGTCCCTCTCCTTGAAAGTGGCAGCTCTAGCCTTTAGCTCATGGCTTCTGGCTGGGGTATGCACGTACGGTCACTGTGGGGATGACGTCATCAATGCACTTATTGATGAAACCAATGACTGATGTGGTGTACTGCTCAATGCCATTGGAGGAATCCCAGAACATATTGTGCACCTTCCATTGAATAGCTAAGTATACTGGCTGATTGATGTTTTCCTTTTGCAAACAGGGCAGAGGAAAGCAACATTCACTTCCACAAATGCTGTTTACATTGATATCCATACTTAATGAAGCACTTAAGGGACCTTAATAGACCTCATGGGCACCCTTAACTATTTCACTTAATTTAAGATTCATCTTAAAATGTTTTCCGCAACTGACAGTTAAGGGAACTTTAAGGGAATAGATGAGGTGGAAATTGACTTAAGATGTTTTATGCAACCGGGACCGGAACCCCAATAAGTTGAATCAGGTTTATTTGCTGTGCCTTGCTAGAGGAGGGGTGATAGAAGCATGCTGATATGCCCATAAACAAAACAGTCCTTTCTCGCTCCATCCGCAAACACAACAGGTTACTTTTCTTGCCTCTTTCATAATCTCCTGCAAAGCAACAATTTATTCTATCAGCTCCAGGAGTTTTGAATTTAGGATCAAGTGTCTCGTTGAATTTTCAGAAGGCTGGCTCCTCACACAGTCTTGTGGACTTGCCAGAATCATTGAATAACTACGCCAATGCTTCTCTGTTTTTATGCTCATTGGATGAGGTTGCCAAGTTTCTGCTCTTCTCAAGCACAATGCTAAAGTTGGTTTTCCTTGGGAAGAGGTTGTCGTTGGCAATGTTGATGTGCAGCTATTGTTACTGCTAGCTGGTGGCTGTCTCTCACCTTGTCTTTATCCTCAAATAGTTTGTATGCTTCTTTGGGAGCGCTGATCAGATAAACTTTTAAATTGGGAGTTTTTTTCCCCCTTTGATCTCTGTACCACACACTACACTCTTAGACAAAAAAGGTTCCTCTGGAACCTTAAATGGTTCTTCAATTGTTCCCATAGGAGAACCCTTTGAAGAACCCATTTTGATTGCAGGTAAAACCCTTTTGGGTTCCCTGTAGAACACTTTCTACAGAGGGTTCTACACAGAACCCAAAAGGATTCCACCTGGATCCCAAACGGGTACTCCTATGGGGACAGCTGAAGAACCCTTTTGCAACCCTTTTTTCTAAGAATGTTCTGACACTCCAATACATTTACTTTTGTCTCTCAGCAATGTAATCAAAATAATCCCATGCAGGGCTTTTCCGTTTTTCGACCAACCACTGGTTTTGGGTTTGCTGCCGCCATTGATCACGCTCCGTGCTTGCCCTTGGGATTTCTTCCCTGTTACCGTGCATTTCCACTGGTGATAGCTAGTAGCCTAATAGCACAAGCTAGCCCTATTTGTATTCCAATCTCCTGGCAGAATGTTCCTGCCAGATTCAGAAGTTCGAAAACCCCATTAGAAGAAAATGCCTGAAAACCCCATTCGATTTTTGCCCAAAATTTACTAAATAGTTTTTTCCTTTTTATATGTAGTTACATTTTTCATTTACTATAATAACCTTGGTGTGCGACAAAGACATGTAGAGGCCTTGGTATACTTCTATTAGACATATACTAGGTCAGTGCAGGAATAGTAGACAAACATTTGATAGAAAGTACAGGCTAAATATAACACACATCCCAGATCCAATGCTGGCTGTAAGTTATGTAAGACTTGTCTGGTTGGCTGTATGTGGTGGTTGGACCTGGGTGCAAATGAGAAGATGTAAATCTACCTGTGTGTGTGTGTGTGTGTGTGTGTGTGTGTGTGTGTGTGTGTGTGTGTGTGTGTGTGTGTGTGTGTGTGTGTGTGTGTGTGTGTGTGTGTGTGTGTGTGTGTGTGTGTGCGTGTGTGTGTGTGTGTGTGTGTGTGCGTGCGTGTGCGTGTGTGGGTGCGTGCGTGCGTTGATGTGTGTGTGTGTACATCCGAGTGTGTGTGTGTAAGACCTCGCTAGTGTCTGTGTGCCCATAATCCAAATCCCTAGCGCTGGGACTGCTATGTCAGATCCACAGCCAGCCAGAGAGGGTTAGGGTTAGGCAGGACTTCCCAGGCTAGATTCCACAGTCCCTTGCTGGAATCCAGCTCTGTGCTGTCATGACAGCTTATAGCCCGTCTGTCTACAAGCAGTGTCACACTGTAAAGTGTTAATACAACAGATCGGCCTGTCAGTCTAATCACTATAACCTGTATGGGCCCCAGTCACCTCACATGCACTGACTAGCCTTGTCTTCTTAGGGCTCAGACACAATAGAGTTTGTTGGTGTTTGTTGGCTACTTAGCACGCATAAAAATAGTCTGTCCTCGGTTGCAACACTCCCTACCGAGTTCCAAACTGCCTCTGGAAGCAACGTCAGCACAATAGTTGTTCGTCGGGATATTCATGAAATGGGTTTCCATGGCCGAGCAGCCGCATACAAGCCTAAGATCACCATGCCCAATGCTAAGCGTCGACTGGAGTGGTGTAAAGCTCACCTCCATTGAACTCTGGAGCAGTGGAAACAAGTTCTTGGGAGTGATGAAACACGCTTCACCATCTGGCAGTCCGACTGACAAATCTGGTTTAGGCGGATACCAGGAAAATGCTACTTGCCCAATTGCATAGTGCCAACTGTAAAGTTTGGTGGAGGAGGAACAATGCTCTGGGGCTGTTTTTAATAGCTCGGGCTAGGCATATATTGACATGCTAGATGCTTCTGTGCTTCCAACTTTGTGGCAACAATTTGGGGAAGGCCCTATCCTGTTTCAGCATGACAATGCCCCCGTGCACAAAGCAAGGTCCCTATATTAATGATTTGTCGAGATTGGTGTGGAAGAACTTGACCGGCCTGCACAGAGCCCTGACAGCAACCCCATCGAACACCCTTGGGGTGAATTGAGGCAGGCCTAATTGCCCAACATCAGTGCCCAACCTCACTAATGCTCTTATGACTGAATGGAAGCAAATCCCTGCAGCAATGTTACAACATCTAGTGGAAAGCCTTCCCAGACGAGTGGAGGCTGTTATAGCAGCAAAGGGGGACCAACTCCATATTAATGCCCATGCCCGTTCATCCACGTGTCCACATACTTTTGGTCATGTAGGGGTGGCAGGTAAGCTGAGTGGTTAGAGTGTTGGGCCAGTAACTGAAAGGTTGCTAAATCGAATCCCCGAGCTGACAAGGTAAAAATCGGTCATTCTGCCCCTGAACAAGGCAGTTAACCCACTGTTCCTAGGCCGTCATTGTAAATAAGAATTTGCTCTTAACTGACTTTCCTAGTTAAATACAGGTTTAAAAATAAATGTAGTGTAAGTTAAATTGATGTGCTGGAAAGTAATAGAAATAAGTTGAGAAAAAAAGTAACTAAAATAAATGAGTTTTATTCTCTTATGAATCAATTTGGTTCCCCTGTCTTGAATGTAGAAGTTATATTTTGCAATCCCCCAAAATAAATGTGATCTCTTTAAGGAGATGTTGAGTCAGTGAATCAGGTTGTCTCCACGGTAACCAGAGACTCTTTCTGTCTTACATGTCTTCAAACTACCGTAAAACCCTTAAGCATGCCCTTACCTAAGGAAAACGTTTGAGAGGCCCTAAACGTTTGAGAGATCCTGGATCAGCCAACCAAGATGGCATAGCAGTTGGAAGTGTGTGTTTGTTTTTGTCTTATCCCGTTTAAATAGCAGGACTTTATATCTACGAACTAAATATACTTTCCTGCAACCCGTCTCACTCAATGTGGTATGGATCTGCTATTTTTATTTCTAATTACTGAAACTTCCATCAGGAGCTAGCCAGCTAACTAGCTACAAGTCTTTGTTAGCAATGGCTAGCGGTCTTCAGCTTTTTCTCAGTCAGCATCCAGCATTAGTTCAGACAATACCAGCCAGTCTGCACAGAGCAATATCAACCCAAAGCATATTGGACTGCTTCTCTCTACCACATCACCGGATTCCTGCCGCTCTGGATCATTACACGGGATCATCGCAGCTAGCTAGCTGCAAATGAGTGGCTACTGTTAGCTAACGCTTCTGTCCCGAAGCAAGCACCAGCTAGCCTTGAGCTAGCCTCGAGCTAAGCCCATATACCAGCTAATTCTAGGGCAACAATACCTCTTTTGCCAGTTGACCTGGACCCTTTATTGTCGAAACGGAGCCCCGCCAATCCATCACGACTGGACTGCCGTCGTGATCGTCCATTGTAGTCTCAACAGTCTATTCTGTTACGATGTCACCGAAGAACAATCTACTAGACCCAGCCTGCTAGCTTTTCTGAACTCTGTGTCCTCTGCTCGCCTAGCGTAGTAGTGACTACCGAACGGCACCCTGACTCACCTACTCACCTATTGCTGCTCTTTTGACCCTATGATCACTCGGCTACACTGATGATGCCCCCTGGACTGTTTCAATAACACGGTACCTCATTTTGTTTACCTGTCGGCCCCAGCCTCGAACTCAGGTCCTGTATGTACCCAACTGACTCGCTCTGCCCATTCATCGCCATTTAACCGTTGTTGTCTTAGCTCTCCTGATCAACACCTGTGATGGCATTATGACTCTCTCTAAGGTCAATGTGCCTTGTCTACTGCTGTCTTGGCTAGTTCTTATTGTTTTATTTCACTATAGAGCCCACAGTCCCACTCAACATGCCTTAGATAGCTCTTTGTCCCACCCCACACACATGCTAAGACCGCACCTGGCTTAACTGGCCACCAAAAATTCTGAAATTTCCATCCCCAACTACAACATTTTCCACCAAGATAGAACTTCCAAAGGGGTGGAGTTGCAATCTACTGCAGAGATAGTCTGCAGAGTTCTGCCATGCTATCCAGGTCAATGCCCAAACAATATGAGCTTCTACTTTAAAAAATCCACCTTTCCAGAAATAAGTCTCTCACTGTTGCCGCTTGTTATAGACCCCCCTCAGCCCTAAGTTGTGCCCTGTGAATTAATTGCCCTCCATTTATTTTCAGAGTTCGTACTGTTAGGTGACATAAACTGGGATATGCTTAACACCCCAGCCGTCCTACAATCTAAGCTAGATCTCACACAAATCTCACACAAATTATCAAGGAACCTACCAGGTACAACCCTAAATCCGTAAAAATGGGCACCCTCATAGATATCATCATGACTAACCTGCCCTCTAAATACACCTCTGCTGTCTTCAACTAGGATCTCAGAGATCACTGCCTCATTGCCTGCGGCTGTAATGGGTCCGCAGTCAAACGACCACCCCTCATCACTGTCAAAAGCTCCCTAAAACACTTCAGCGAGCGAGCAGGCCTTTCTAATTGACCTGGCCCGGGTATCCTGGAAGGATATTAAACTCATTCTGTCTGTAGAGGATGCCTGCTTATTCTTTTTTTATTCTTTTTATTTTACCCCCTTTTTCTCCCCAATTCCGTAGTATCCAATTGTTAGTAGTTACTGTCTTGTCTCATCGCTACAACTCCTGTACGGACTCGGGAGAGACGAAGGTTGAGAGCCATGCATCCTCCGAAACACAACCCAACCAAGCCGCACTGCTTCTTAACACAGCGCATCCAACCCAGAAGCCAGCCGCACCAATGTGTCGGAGGAAACACCGTACACCTAGTGACCTGGTCAGCGTGCACTGCACCCGGCCCGCCACAGGAGTCACTAGTGCACGATGAGACAAGGATATCCCTACCGGCCAAACCCTCCCTAACCCGGACGATGCTAGGCCAATTGTGCGTCGCCCCATGGACCTCCCAGTTGCGGCCGGCTGCGACAGAGCCTGGGCTCGAACCCAGAGTCTCTGGTGGCACAGCTAGCACTGTGATACCTAGGTGTCTGGTTAGACTGTAAACTCTCCTTCCAGAATCACATGAAGCATCTCCAATCCAAAATTACATCTAGAATCGGCTTCCTATTTCGCAACAAGGCATCCTTCACTCATGCTGCCAAACATACGCTCGTAAAACTGACCATCCTACCGATCCTTGACTTCGGCGATGTCATTTACAAAATAGCCTCCAAAACTCTACTCAGTAAATTGAATGTAGTCTATCCCATTGCCATCTATTTTGCCCCATATACTACCCACCACTGCGACCTGAATGCTCTCGTTGGCTGGCCCTCGCTTCATATTCGTCGCCAAACCCACTGGCTCCAGGTCATCCAAAAGTATTTGCTTGGTAAAGCCCTGCCTTAGCTCAGCTCACTGGTCACCATAGCAGCACCCACCTGTAGCACGCACTCCAGCAGGTATATTTCACTGTCATCCCCAAAGCCAATTCCTCCTTTGGCCGCCTTTCCTTCCAGTTCTTTGCTTCCAATGACTGGAACGAATTGCAAAAATCACTGAAGCTGGAGACTCATATCTCCCTCACTAACTTTAAGCATCAGCTGTCAGAGTAGCTTACCGATCATTGCACCTGTACACAGCCCATCTGTAAATAGCTCACCCAACTACCTCATCCCCATATTGTTATTTATTTTTCTGCTCCTTTGCACCCCAGTATCTCAACTTGCACGTTCATCTTCTGCACATCTATCACTCCAAAGTTAATGCTAAATCGTAATTATTTCGCCACTATTGGCCTATTTATGCCTTACCTCCCAAATCTTACTACATTTGCACATGTATTTAGATTGTATTTAGATTTTTCTATTGTGTTATTGACTGTACGTTTGTTTATCCCATGTGTAACTCTGTGTTGTTTGTGTTGTATTGCTTTGCTTATCTTGGCCAGGTCGCAGTTGTAAATGAGAACTTGTTCTCAACTGGCCTACCTGGTTAAATAAAGGTGAAATAAAATACAAAAATAAATACAACACCCTTAAACAATTCCCTTAGGTAAGGGGACATTATTCCTTAAGGTAAATCCTTAAGATGTTTAGATGCAACCGGGCTTTGATGATTAGTTGACAAGTTGAATCAGGTGTGCTTGTCCGAGGCTACAATAAAAATGTGTACTGTTGGGGTACTCGAGGAACGGAGTTGGGAACCACTGGCCTACTGTACAGTATCATGGCATTAGGCTTATGGGCATCTGCAATGCACCCCTTGACACTGTGCATCTGAAGCCGAGAATAGCTTAACTCACACACTGTTTACATATTGTTGGGCTATATGTTCTTAAAAACCATACCAGTAGACAATGTACTGTATATGAGGCTAATCATTACACTACATTTTGTACATGCCTTGTGCTGACATTAAATTGTTTAGTGCAAATCCAATCCTTGTAATCTAGGCAGTGAAATGTCTGGAAGCAGGAAATCCTTAGCTTAAAACATACACACAACCCCTACTACCAATTTCAATGACAGATACTTTTCTCCCAGAAAATCTGAGTGGCACTTTGAGGTGGTACTGTGATAATGAAGATGGTTTGCCTAGGACTAATACAACAATTACAGTGCCTTGCGAAAGTATTCGGCCCCCTTGAACTTTGCGACCTTTTGCCACATTTCAAGCTTCAAACATAAAGATATAAAACTGTATTTTTTTGTGAAGAATCAACAACAAGTGGGACACAATCATGAAGTGGAACGACATTTATTGGATATTTCAAACTTTTTTAACAAATAAAATACTGAAAAATTGGGCGTGCAAAATTATTCAGCCCCCTTAAGTTAATACTTTGTAGCGCCACCTTTTGCTGCGATTACAGCTGTAAGTCGCTTGGGGTATGTCTCTATCAGTTTTGCACATCGAGAGACTGACATTTTTTCCCATTCCTGCAAAACAGCTCGAGCTCAGTGAGGTTGGATGGAGAGCATTTGTGAACAGCAGTTTTCAGTTCTTTCCACAGATTCTCGATTGGATTCAGGTCTGGACTTTGACTTGGCCATTCTAACACCTGGATATGTTGATTTTTGAACCATTCCATTGTAGATTTTGCTTTATGTTTTGGATCATTGTCTTGTTGGAAGACAAATCTCCGTCCCAGTCTCAGGTCTTTTGCAGACTCCATCAGGTTTTCTTCCAGAATGGTCCTGTATTTGGCTCCATCCATCTTCCCATCAATTTTAACCATCTTCCCTGTCCCTGCTGAAGAAAGGCAGGCCCAAACCATGATGCTGCCACCACCATGTTTGACAGTGGGGATGGTGTGTTGCTTTTACGCCAAACATAACGTTTTGCATTGTTGCCAAAAAGTTCCATTTTGGTTTTATCTGACCAGAGCACCTTCTTCCACATGTTTGGTGTGTCTCCCAGGTGGCTTGTGGCAAACTTTAAACAACACTTTTTATGGATATCTTTAAGAAATGGCTTTCTTCTTGCCACTCTTCCATAAAGGCCAGATTTGTGCAATATACGACTGATTGTTGTCCTATGGACAGAGTCTCCCACCTCAGCTGTAGATCTCTGCAGTTCATCCAGAGTGATCATGGGCCTTGGCTGCATCTCTGATCAGTCTTCTCCTTGTATGAGCTGAAAGTTTAGAGGGACGGCCAGGTATTGGTAGATTTGCAGTGGTCTGATACTCCTTCCATTTCAATATTATCGCTTGCACAGTGCTCCTTTGGATGTTTAAAGCTTGGGAAATCTTTTTGTATCCAAATCCGGCTTTAAACTTCTTCACAACAGTATCTCGGACCTGCCTGGTGTGTTCCTTGTTCTCCATGATGCTCTCTGCGCTTTTAACGGACCTCTGAGACTATCACAGTGCAGGTGCATTTATACGGAGACTTGATTACACACAGGTGGATTGTATTTATCATCATTAGTCATTTAGGTCAACATTGGATATTTCAGAGATCCTCACTGAACTTCTGGAGAGAGTTTGCTGCACTGAAAGTAAAGGGGCTGAATAATTTTGCACGCCCAATTTTTCAGTTTTTGATTGGTTAAAAAAGTTTGAAATATCCAATAAATGTCGTTCCACTTCATGATTGTGTCCCACTTGTTGTTGATTCTTCACAAAAAAATACAGTTTTATATCTTTATGTTTGAAGCCTGAAATGTGCCAAAAGGTCGCAAAGTTCAAGGGGGCCGAATACTTTCGCAAGGCACTGTACATTGTCTATGCTAAATGTGTTAAAATTGTAAAAGAAAGAATAGGTAGGCCATAAGAAATACATTTTATTCAATGGGGCAACGCAAGAGATAACACACAAAATACTTTTCATTTCACCCATACATAATATAGCCTATTATTAAAGTACAGAATGTTTACAATATCTTAAACACTACTATTTTCCATGTTCCAAATTGCATTGATATATATTTACTGTGTACATAAATATAAATTACAATGAAACTGTGTTTCTGTTTAATCAGCAGTTATTTGTCTAACTGAGGGATGTCTCCTTTCATATCTGGAAAAGGACTAAGTAGTAGAAGGAGAAACGGATGCTGCTGCCGCAGCAGTGGGAATCCACAGTGGGAATCCAGTCGACATGGTGTCTTTATAGAGGTCAGCTGGTGAACCTACAGCAGTACATAAACAAATCAAAAGCCTGATGTCACAGTATCACTTCTTCAGGTCACCTGTACCATCAGGGCTCTTAATTGTTAAGTGTCAAATAAAGACTAAATCTATTGTTGGGCTGGAACAACCAATAGTCAACACAGCAGGTTGTCCTATCCCATTGAGGCCTTTGTCCTATGCTGTAATGTCCATCCATTTTTCCTCTTATGAATAAAGTTCTCAACAAACTAGCATTGGTTCAGTGCCAATGGAACTTTTTGGGACAATAATGTCCTCCTCCAGGCTGTACAATTGGAGTCTCCCCTTTTTCGTAGGACAAAATTAGATGGTTTTATTCCAAGACAAGGCTGTTTTTTAAAATCTGTTTTTTATTTATCTGTGTCAGCAAAGTAGGCCTAGTCTAGCCCGTGACTTGTCATATTAAAAAAATATTTTTGATATGTCTCCAGTCATATAAATTGTAGTAGAATTGCATGAAATGTGTTTATCAATGGCCACATTTTTCCTGTGCAAGGAAAAATTAAATGATGACTATCCAGTCAGCTCATCACATTAGGAATAGTAGGCTTACATGAATCTGAAAATGTGATGATAGATACTTGCAATGCTTTATTACAAAGGTGTATTTCCCTAAAACGTGAAACTCACGCGCAGCCGCCTATGAGGGAGAGGAGACGCTAAACTACAAGCTATTTAGCTAGCTATGGTTGGCTAACTTGGTCTTATTGTCAACACCTGGTTGGCATAACTTACAACAGCTAAACTAAACTAAACTCGAAATTGATCAGACTTACCAGTGATGAAATGATCGGAGCAGACCCTGTACTGACAGCTGTCTGGGTTCAGGTCTTCACGGGCAAAAATATTTTTTTGCTTTCTTATAGTTTTGAGTCTATATCCTTGGTGTTTCATAATTGCGGGGAATCTGTAAAAAAATATTAATAATAATAATTCCCTTTGTCTTTTCTGCCTGGTTAGAGCAGCCAAATACTGTCAAGAAATAGACCATGGTGATGAATCAACTACTTTAAGGCACTGTTGTCATGCAGCTTGGGGTAGTTTGTCAGAAGAATTGATGCGGTGGTCTTCCAACATGGCCGGCAGGAGGCATCATACGTCACCTGGCAACCGTCTATATTAGCATGGTACAATTCAATGTCTGTAGTTCATTCTAACATGTTCTATTTGAGCTGCTTTTCAAAGCAAAAGTTGAATTGAAAACATTATTGGCATTGTTGAAACCGATTTTCATAAGGGCAAGCTAGGACTGATGGTTTGGTTAGCTAAACTTGCGAGTCTGTTTGATTGGTTACCAAGATATTTCTGCCTGCAAATGAACACATTTCTAGTGGATAAATTATATCCATGGTGTGAAAGGGATAATGAGCTCAGGGCTCTGTGCGTTCTCGGGAAAATAATGCAACTCTGTGGAAGGTTGTTCGACTCTGCTAGCGCGTCATGGAACACACCTTCCATGTCTTTCATTATTTTACATTGAACACATATAGGCCTTCATTGGTTATCCCTTACATATTCTGAGAACATACAGTGCCTTCAGAAAGTATTCACACCCCTTGACCTTTTCCACATTTTGTTGTGTTACAGCCTGAATTTAAACCGGATTACATTGAGATTTGTGTCACTAGTTTACACGGAATATCCCATAATGCAAAGTGGAATTATGTTTTTAGAAATTCTTACAAATAAATTAAAAATGAAAAGCTGAAATGTCTTGAGTCAATTTTAATTACACTTTGGATGGTGTATCAATACACCCAGTCACTACAAAGATACAGGCGTCACTTCCTAACTCAGTTGCCGGAGAGGAAGGAAACCGCTCAGGGATTTCACCATGAGGCCAATGGTCACTTAAAAATAGTTCCAGAGTTAATTGGCTGTGATAGGAGAAAACTGAGAATGGATCATTGTAGTTACTCCACAATATTAACCTAAATGACAGACTGAAAATAAGGACGCCTGTACAGAATAAAACCATTTCAAAACATGCATCCTGTTTGCAATAAAGTAAAACTGCAAAAAATGTGTCAAGGAAATGAACTGCATGTCCTGAATACAGAGTGTTACGTTTGGAGCAAATCCAACACAACACACCACTGAGTACCACTCTTCATATTTTCAAGCATGGTGGTGGCTGCATCATGTTGTGGCTATGCTTGCCATCGGCAAGGACTAGGGAGTTTTTTTTAAGGTACATTGGAAAAGAATAGAGCTAAGCACAGGCAAAATCCTAGAGGAAAACCTGGTTCAGTCTGCTTTCCAACAGACAATTGGATACAAAAATCCCATTTCAGCAGGACAAAAACCTGAAACACAAGGCCAAATATACACTGGAGTTGCTTGCCAATATGATGTTGAATGTTCCTGAGTGGCCTAGTTACAGTTTTGACTTAAATCGTCTTGAAAATCCATAGCAAGACTTGAAAACGGCTATCTAGCAATGATCAACAACCAACTTGACAGACCTCAAGAATTTTAAATAGAATAATTTGCAAATATTGTACAGTCTAGGTCTGCAAAGCTCTTAGAGACTTACCCAGAAAGACTCACAACTGTATTCCCTGCCAAAGATGATTCTAGTGACTCAGGGGATTGAATACTTATGTAATCAAGTACAGTATATGTGTTTTTTCTTTCACTTTGACATTACAGTGTTTTTTATATAAATCAATGGATTTTTAAAAACAGTTAAATATATTTTAACCCCACCTTGTAACTGTCACGTCCTGACCATAGAAGGCCTTTATTTTCTATGGTGGAGTAGGTCAGGGCGTGACTGGGGGGTGCTCTTGTTTATTATTTCTATGTGTAGTCTAGTTTTTGTATTTCTATGTTGGCCTGGTATGGTTCCCAATCAGAGGCAGCTGTCTATCGTTGTCTCTGATTGGGGATAATATTTAGGCAGCCTTTTCCCACCTGTTGTTTGTGGGGTAGTTTGTCAGAAGAATTGATGCGGTGGTCTTCCAACATGGCCGGCAGGAGGCATCATACGTCACCTGGCAACCGTCTATATCAGCATGGTACAATTCAATGTCTGTAGTTCATTCTAACATGTTCTATTTGAGCTGCTTTTCAAAGCAAAAGTTGAATTGAAAACATTATTGGCATTGTTGAAACCGATTTTCACAAGGGCAAGCTAGGACTGATGGTTTGGTTAGCTAAACTTGCGAGTCTGTTTGATTGGTCCCCTCCTGTACTCCCTGTTCACCCACGACTCTGTGGCCAAGCACAACTCCAACACCATCATTAAGTTGGCTGACGACACAACAGTGGTAGGCCTGATGAGACAGCCTACGAGGAGGAGATCAGAGACCTGCCAGGACAACAACCTCTTCCTGAATGTGAGCAAAACAAAGGAACTGATCGTGGACTACAGGAAAAGGAGGGCCAAACAGGACCCCATTAACATCAATGGGTCTGTAGTAGAGCGGGTCAAGTGTTTCAAGTTCGTTGTTGTCCACATCACCAATGAACTATCATGGTCCAAACACACCAAGACAGTCATGAAGAGGGCATAACAACACCTTTTCCCCCTCAGGAGACTGAAAAGATTTGTCATTGGTCTCCAGATCCTCAAAAAGTTATACAGCTGCACCGGTAGTGCGTATGGCCCAGTACATCACTGGGGCCAAGCTTCCTGCCATCCAGGACCTATATACTAGGCGGTGTCAGAGGAAGGCCCAAAGAAATGGTCAAAGACTCCAGTCACCCAAGTCATAGACTGTTCTACCACACGGCAAGCAGTACCAGAGCGCCAAGTCTAGGTCCAAAAGGCTCCTTAACAGCTTCTACCCTCAAGCCGTAAGACTACTGAACAATTCATCAAATGGCCACCCAAACTATTTACATTGACAACCCCCCCCCTTTGTTTTTACACTGCTGATACTCGCTGTTTATTATTGATGCGTAGTCACTTTACCCCTACCTACAAATTAACTAGACTAACCTGTACCCCTCCACATTGACTCAGTACCAGTACCCCTGTATATAGCCTTGTTATTGTTATTTTATTGTGTTACTTTTTATTACATTTTTTACTTTAGTTTATTTGGTAAACATTTTCTCAGCACTATTTCTTGAACTGCATTGTTGGTTAATGGCTTGTAAAGTAAGCATTTCACCTGTTGTATTCAGCGCTCATGACAAATAACATTGGATTTGATTTGATTTGACACACTACCCACCCACCCACCACACACTCACCATCACTCCTAACCATCCCTCCTAACCAACCAACCAACCCACTATCTATTCACAGTCCTGCCCCCTCAGGCATTCTAATATTTTAATTGAATCTTTTGTAATTATAATGAAATAACTGCAGAGTTCCATTAGGAAGAGATAATGATCTGTAGTTCCATTAGTAGAGAGAATGATCTGAGCTGCTCGGTGTGACAGTGGTCACAGGAACCACTTAGTAGTCTGTGGTCGGTGTCCCAAATGGCACCCTATTTCCTATATAACCCCTATGGGCCCTGGTCAAAAGTAGTGCACTATACAGGAAATAGGGTGCCATTTGGGACGTAGTTGTCTTGCCCTCCAAGCCAGAAAGATATAGCGCCTGTTTCAATTAGCTCATCAATTCACATTGAACAGCACATTAAGGGAAAACAAAGAGGTTTGTGTGTGGGGGTGGGGGGTTGTGTGTGTGTGTGTGTGTGTGTGTGTGTGTGTGTGTGTGTGTGTGTGTGTGTGTGTGTGTGTGTGTGTGTGTGTGTGTGTGTGTGTGTGTTTGTGTGCGTGTGTGTGTGTGTGTTTTGATTAATAAAGTGTTATCTGTTATTACCACATAACATGATTGTGAATATATTGACATTAAGGGGGATATCAAAGTCAAAACAATCCAAATAGGCCAAGGTACGGTTAGACAGTAAACATGACTCTGTTGGTTACTATAATACATCAAATATATTAGCAATAAGGCACAAGGATGTGTGGTATACGGCCAATATACCACGGCTAAGGGCTGTTCTTACACACGATGCAACACAGAGTGCCTGGACACAGCCCTTAGACGTGGAATATTGGCCACCCCCGAGGTGCCTTATTGCTATTATAAACTGGTTACCAACATAATTAGAGCAGTAAAAATAAATGTTTTATCATATCCATGGTATACGGTCTGATATACCATGGCTGTCAGCCAATCAGCATTCGGGGCTCAAACCACCCAGTTTATAACTCCCGAGTGGCGCAGCGGTCTAAGGCACTGCATCTCAGTGCAAGAGGTGTCTCTACAGTCCCTGGTTTGATTTCAGGCTATATCACATCCGGCCGTGATTGGGAGTCCCATAGGGCAGTGCACAGTTGGCCCCGAGTCATCCGGGCTTGGTCGGCATTGTAAATTAGAATTTGTTCTTAACTGACTTGCATAGTTAAATAAAGATTAAATTATAACTTTTTTTTATTATTAAAAAATATGACCCCTTTTCTAATACTACAGTATGAGATGATAAAGCTACTGCATGAGAAGATTACCATGACAACTGAAGCAAAAGGCAGGAAATCTTTTTTACATCATCATTTGGCATCTGGTACATATTTTGCTATCATTGACGTATGAATAAACTATTATCGTATGACTAAATCATTATCCTTTTCCTGACCATAAATTAGAGATCAATTGCGTTATCCTTCCAAGCACAGTAACATAGCAAGTGAAGAAACAGCTCATCAAACTTTCTTCATATCATCAAATGTCATCTAGTATGACAGTTGAGTAATTTCTAGCTTATTGACAAATGTCTAAATCATTTTACCATTTTCCTTTCCATGCAGCCCTGATGTATTAGTTCCAGCTACATAACATCAGACACTTAAACAGCAGTCAGCTACACAATAACAGCCATTTAAGAGGCTCTTCTCTCCTCCTTCTCAAAAGGCAGACAAGGACACCACACATGTTGTGGATCTGACATTGGCCAGCCCACAGCCTCTCTGTAACCTCTGACATTGGACAGAAAAGCAGCAGTCTCCAACCACCAGACAGAAAACAGAAAAGCTGATCATGACCACACACTAAAACTCCCTTTGATTCAAAACAGATTGAGACAAAAAGCAATGACATTGAGAAAACCCAGGAAATTCAAAACCTAACCCACTGATTTCCAGATTTGCTTCTGAGTAAAAATTGTTTTTAAAGCATGACATATGTATGTCAGAATTGTAATAAAATCACAAAAAATAACTCCACAACGAATCCCCATGTTGGTAATGTTTAGATTGCATATAGAGAACAATTGCATATAGTTGTGGGGGGCTGTTTAAAAATCTTTGATAAAAATATGTTAAAATCTTTATTTTCTCTGATTTTAGAGTCCTCCCTCAAACAGAAATAAACTCACAGAATATCTAGGCCAAATTTAAGGAATGGTGTCACACTTTAAGCAGCTGACTGGGACTCAAGACTCAAGAAGTCCTGATTGTTGTTAATGCTATGAGAGCAGAGCTGAGCAGAGGAGTTCTCCTAGCTGAGTGTCTTTACTTTGCTTGCTGCTAGTTCCCTGGTTCACCTGTGTTCCAAATGGCACCCTATTCCCTATATAGTGCACTACTTTTGATCATGGCACATAGGCCATAGCCTTAGGGCTCTGGCCAAAAGTAGTGCACTATTTAGGGAATAGGGTGCCATTTAAGACACAGATCACTGTGCTCTGCAGCTGGCCAGGCCTAATGAGAGATCAGACTCAAACATCAATTCATCTGCCTCATTGTAGAGGACAATGAGGGCCAACTGGTTCAGTAAGGAGAGATATTATGGCCGCTCCTCGTGTGGGATAGGGTCACCTTATTTACTAAGACTAAACATAGAAAGACTAAAACAGTACACAGCACACACATACACAGAAGCACAGATGCGCACACACACACTAGCACAGGTGCACACACACACACACACACACACACACACACTAGCACAGAAGTACACACACACTAGCACAGGTGCACACACACACACTAGCACAGCAACACCAACTGACTGATCGTTCGTTCTCTTTGATTTCCTGTTACAAAGAACAAAAATACAATAACTTTGGGACCTGATTGGCTACGTTTTAAATGGTTGTGTGGGTCGGTGAGAGCGGTGAGGTCTCTGACTAAATAAACAAATATTTTGATATTATCAGAGCTCCTTGGCTAGCTGTAGGAGAGAGGAGAGGAAAAAAGAGCAGAGGAAAGGTGAGAAGAGAAGAGGAGAGGAAAGGAGAGAAGAGGAGAGGAGAAGAAAGGAGAGAAGAAAAGAGAAGAGGAGGGGAGAGAAGAGAAGAGTAGAGGAGAGGAGTTGAAAGGAGAGACGAGAAAAGAAGAGAAGAGAAGAGAAGAGAAGAGGAGAGGAGAGGAGAGGAGAGGAGAGAGCAGAAGAATGGAGAACAGGAAAGAAAGAAGAAAGCAAAGCAGAAGAGGAGAGGCTGGTCTGCATGGAGTCCCCCTCGGCCTCCCTTGTCCTGACAGGGCATCTGTCTTCATTAAAGAGAGCCCAGTGTGTATGACAGCCACTGAAACGCTGGTGTCTTCACGAGTAATGAAGACAGATGACTGCCCCCAAGATCCAGTAAAAAGGAACAAAAAAGCAGAAGGTTGAACAAATAAAATCTGAAAAACAACCCTCAGTGTGAAGACAACACAGCGTCTGGGTTACAAAAGGACTTTAAAAAACGAAATAGGAACACATGAACAGAAGCAAGCAAACGTGTTGTTTGTGTGCAACAACTAAACTAGCTAGATTGTTCATAGTTTGATGGTGTGTTGTGTATTTCTTCTTGCTTGTATCATTTCTGGTTTGCTCCCTAGAAGAGAACCACACACCCCCACTCCTTCTTTCTCCCAGCCACACAGGCCCCCTGGACGCCTATGGAAATTGACCCAAGTTTTGTCTATCTGAGACAGGCCTGTTGTTAGAGCCAGAGTAGTGTCTGAAGTCTGGAAAGGAGGGAGCGAGGGAGGAAAAATGTGAACACTGACACAGAAAAAGAGAGAGAAAAGAAATCTGGCAAGACCCTTTGGCTCTTCTGAAGCCTAGCAACATTCCAAGTTACTAATTTATTCATAAATGTATCCATTCAATAATTCATCTACTGATTAATTTATAGCTATTTAGCTTGAGAGAAAAATCCTTAGACACAAACATAAACACCAACAATACCTCCAACTAAAAACACAGGGAGCACAGAAATGTTTTTAGAAAACCGCTTTTTATGTCTACCTTATTTTAAAAAAAGATTAAAAACCCATTGTAGTCTCCACATGGAAAGCACTAGTAGCTGTCACAGAGGTGATTGTGAAGGGAACAAGACCAATGTAATGTGGATGGCTGACATTTTGTCAAAAGTGTCAGGTTTCTCCCTCTCTCTCTTCCTCTCAATATTTCATCTGTACTTTCTTACTCTTTTCTGTTTTGTATACAGAACCTAACCTACCCCACAAGGTCAAAACTCAGGTGGTTGGCATTGTCACAGTGAAACCTGAACCTGTGGGTTAGCATTGTCACAGTGAAACCTGAACCTGTGGGTTAGCATTGCCACAGTAAAACCTGAACCTGTGGGTTAGCATTGTCACAGTGAAACCTGAACCTGTGGGTTAGCATTGCCACAGTAAAACCTGAACCTGTGGGTTAGCATTGTCACAGTCAAACCTGAACCTGTGGGTTAGCATTGTCACAGTGAAACCTGAACCTGTGGGTTAGCATTGTCACAGTCAAACCTGAACCTGTGGGTTAGCATTGTCACAGTGAAACCTGAACCTGTGGGTTAGCATTGCCACTGTAAAACCTGAACCTGTGGGTTAGCATTGCCACAGTGAAACCTGAACCTGTGGGTTGGCATTGTCACAGTGAAACCTGAACCTGTGGGTTAGCATTGCCACAGTAAAACCTGAACCTGTGGGTTAGCATTGTCACAGTCAAACCTGAACCTGTGAGTTAGCATTGCCACAGTGAAACCTGAACCTGTGGGTTAGCATTGCCACAGTGAAACCTGAACCTGTGGGTTAGCATTGCCACAGAGAAACCTGAACCTGTGGGTTAGCATTGTCACAGTCAAACCTGAACATGTGGGTTAGCATTGCAGCCACTCAGAAATCAAACAAACACACACAGAGGCTAGCATATTATATCGTAGCATTAGCTAGTTGTCCCTGGGTAGCTAGTGCAGCTGTCCCAACAGGCTCCAGTACCAGGACATGCAAACAGGATGCCATTGACTTACATTGAACGCTGGCACTGCCGGTCCAAGCGAAGGGGTCCAGCCCTGCGAAGAAGGGGCTCGCCTTCCGCAGCATGCACGCACCCCGGCTGGTGACATCATATAGCTGGCGTGGGCCCATCCCCAGAGCTTCCATACAGTCAAACATGATGGTGGAGCTTTCAACCTCCTTTTACTGTACCCCCTCCCTAGTCCCTACCTCCTGAGAACACACAGGTTAAACCTGCTGCTGTACCCCCCCTTCCTTGTTCCTGGAGTAGTTAGGTCACCTTACCGTAGTACAACAACAACAACAACAACAACAACAACAGTAGCAGCAGTGAAGGTCCCGGTTCAAACCCTTGTGTTGATGTGTTGCTGCTACCTTCTCCTTCCTTCCTTCCTTCCTTCCTTCCTTCCTTCCTTCCTCTCTCTCTCTCTCTCTCTCTCTCTCTCTCCCTCTCTCTCTCTGCCGTTTGTTCTATCCTTTCCTGCTGGCACTTCAGTTTCTATACCTTCTTTCCCTTCCCCTCAGCTGGAATGCAGGGCTGGTTCCTGCCTGGCTGTATCTGTAGCTGAATGTGCTGTTCTGAGTTCAGTGTTGCTTTATCGTCGCCCCCTGCCCTAGGGCGAGTTGCTCCCTGTCTGCTGTAACAGACCTAAATAACAGCTCCCTCTCTCTCTCTCGCTCTCTCTCTCTCTCTCTCTCTCTCTCTCTCTCTGTCTCTCTCACTCTTTCAGCTCTCTTTCTTTCACTGCTGCATCCCAGACACATACGGCACAGCGGAGCGAACCAACTGCCTCAGACTGAGAGAGGGGGGGCGGAGAGAGAGAGAGAGAGAGGGAGAGAGAGAGAGGGGACCCAGAGGGAGGGGGTGGAGAGAGATTGAGAGAGAGGAGGAGGGAGGGGAAGAGGAGGAGAAGTGGCCAGAGCCCTGTGCTGCTAGGCGGGGACTGATTTGTTAGAGGACAAAACTTTATTCCATTCTTCTCTCTCCTCTCCTCTCTTTTGTCCCAGCTTTCTTTTGTTTTTCATATTTCAGCCCGAATGCAAACAAACACAACCCCTCCCCTCCTCTGCCTTATTCAGATCCCTCTTGGTTCTCTCGATTTGTCTTTACACTGCACCTCCCCCATTACCCCTGCAGTAAATATGAGCCCCCTCCTCCCCCCTCCCTCCCTCCCTTAGCCCCGTCTCTAATCATAACCATATTAAAGTCTGGGCAGGCAGAGAAAAAGGCAGCCACAGAGACGGAAAGAGAGAGAGGGAGAGAGAGATTTTGTTTTATTGGCCCAATAGTTACATCATTAAAATAACAAACTTTACTTTATTTTAACAGACCTAGAAAGTTAGAACCAAGCCCCCCTCGTTGTCCACAGTACATAGAACCCCCCTGACGCCCCACACCCATACAAAGTTCCCCAGACAACTCAACAGCCCCCCCATATACATGCTAAAGTGTGAGCTGAGCTCACACCAGCCCCAGCAGTACAGCTCTGGGGTCTGTACACTCCGCCCCCTGTATCCCAACATGTAGTTTACTAGGCAGCCCCTTCCCCTGTTGGCTATGCTATACCTAGGCCCTCTAACATATAGGTCCACAGTCAGCCCCAACCCTCTAGAGTCAGCCCCAACCCTCCAGTCAGCCCCTTCCCCTGTTGGCTATGCTATACCTAGGACCCTCCAACATATAGGTCCACAGTCAGCCCCAACCCTCTAGAGTCAGCCCCAACCCTACAGTCAGCCCCAACCCTCTAGAGTCAGCCCAAACCCTCCAGTCAGCCCAAACCCTCTAGAGTCAGCCCCAACCCTCCAGTCAGCCCCTTCCCCTGTTGGCTACGCTATACCTAGGCCCTCCAACATATAGGTCCACAGTCAGCCCCAACCCTCTAGACTCAGCCCCAACCCTCCAGTCAGCCCCTTCCCCTGTTGGCTATGCTATACCTAGGCCCTCCAACATATAGGTCCACAGTCAGCCCCATCCCTCTAGAGTCAGCCCCAACCATCCAGTCAGCCCCTTCCCCTGTTGGCTATGCTATACCTAGGCCCTCCAACATATAGGTCCACAGTCAGCCCCAACCCTCCAGAGTCAGCCCCAACCCGACAGTCAGCCCCAACTCTCCAGTCAGCCCCAACTCTCCAGTCAGCCCCCACCCTACAGTCAGCACAAACCCTCCAGAGTCAGCCCCAACCCTCCAGTCAACCCAAACCCTCCAGAGTCAGCCCCAACCCTACAGTCAGCCCAAACCCTCCAGAGTCAGCCCACACCCTACAGTCAGCCCCAACCCTCTAGAGTCAGCCCCAACCCGACAGTCAGCCCCAACCCGACAGTCAACCCAAACCCTCCAGAGTCAGCCCCAACCCTACAGTCAGCCCAAACCCTCCAGAGTCAGCCCAAACTCTCCAGTCAGCCCAAACTCTCCAGTCAGCCCCAACCCTACTGTCAGCCCAAACACTCTAGAGTCAGCCCCAACCCGACAGTCAGCCCCAACCCTCCAGAGTCAGCCCCCACCCTACAGTCAGCCCCAACCCTTCAGAGTCAGACCCAACCCTACAGTCAGCCCAAACCCTCTAGTGTCAGCCCCAACCCTACAGTCAGCCCCAACCCTCTAGAGTCAGCCCCAACCCTACAGTCAGCCTAAACCCTCCAGAGTCAGCCCAAACCCGACAGTCAGCCCCAACCCGACAGTCAGCCCCAACCCTCTAGAGTCAGCCCCAACCCGACAGTCAGCCCCAACCCTGCAGTCAGCCCAAACCCTCCAGAGTCAGCCCCAACCCGACAGTCAGCCCCAACCCTCCAGAGTCAGCCCCCACCCTACAGTCAGCCCCAACCCTCTGGAGTCAGCCCCAACCCGAAAGTCAGCCCAAACCCTCCAGAGTCAGCCCCCACCCTACAGTCAGCCCCAACCCTTCAGAGTCAGCCCCAACCCTACAGTCAGCCCAAACCCTCTAGAGTCAGCCCCAACCCTACAGTCAGCCCCAACCCTACAGTCATCCCCAACCCTACAGTCAGCCCCAACCCTCTAGAGTCAGCCCCAACCCTACAGTCAGCCCAAACCCTCCAGAGTCAGTCCCAACCCTCTAGAGTCAGCCCCAACCCTACAGTCAGCCCAAACCCTCCAGAGTCAGCCCCCACCCTACAGTCAGCCCCAACCCTCCAGCCCCAACCCTGCAGTCAGCCCCAACCCTCTAGTCAGCCACAACCCTCCAGTCAGCCCCAACCCTCCAGTCAGCCCCAACCCTACAGTCAGCCCCAACACTCCAGTCAGCCCCAACCCTACAGTCAGCCCCAACCCTACAGTCAGCCCCAACCCTTCAGAGTCAGACCCAACCCTACACTCAGCCCAAACCCTCTAGTGTCAGCCCCAACCCTACAGTCAGCCCCAACCCTCTAGAGTCAGCCCCAACCCTACAGTCAGCCCAAACCCTCCAGAGTCAGCCCAAACCCAACAGTCAGCCCCAACCCGACAGTCAGCCCCAACCCTCTAGAGTCAGCCCCAACCCGACAGTCAGCCCCAACCCTGCAGTCAGCCCAAACCCTCCAGAGTCAGCCCCAACCCGACAGTCAGCCCCAACCCTGCAGTCAGCCCAAACCCTCCAGAGTCAGCACCAACCAGACAGTCAGCCCCAACCCTCCAGAGTCAGCCCCCACCCTACATTCAGCCCCAACCCGACAGTCAGCACAACTCTCCAGTCAGCCCCAACCCTACAGTCAGCCCAAACCCTCCAGAGTCAGCCCACACCCTACAGTCAGCCCCAACCCTCTGGAGTCAGCCCCAACCCGAAAGTCAGCCCAAACCCTCCAGAGTCAGTCCCAACCCTCTAGAGTCAGCCCCAACCCTACAGTCAGCCCAAACCCTCCAGAGTCAGCCCCCACCCTACAGTCAGCCCCAACCCTCCAGTCAGCCCCAACTCTACAGTCAGCCCCAACCCTACAGTCAGCCCCACCCTCCAGAGTCAGCCCCAACCCTCCAGTCAGCCCGAACCCTCCAGTCAGCCCGAACCCTCCAGTCAGCCCCAACCCTCCAGTCAGCCCCAACCCTAGAGTCAGCCCCAACCCTCAAGTCAGCCCCAACCCTACAGTCAGCCACCACCCTCCAGTTATCCCCCAACCCTACAGTCTGCCCAAACCCTCCAGAGTCAGCCCCCACCCTACAGTCAGCCCCAACCCTCCAGCCCCAACCCTGCAGTCAGCCCCAACCCTCTAGTCAGCCCCAACCCTCCAGTCAGCCCCAACCCTCCAGTCAGCCCCAACCCTACAGTCAGCCCCAACCCTCCAGTCAGCCCCAACTCTACAGTCAGCCCCAACCCTACAGTCAGCCCCACCCTCCAGAGTCAGCCCCAACCCTCCAGTCAGCCCGAACCCTCCAGTCAGCCCCAACCCTCCAGTCAGCCCCAACCCTAGAGTCAGCCCCAACCCTCAAGTCAGCCCCAACCCTACAGTCAGCCACCACCCTCCAGTTATCCCCCAACCCTACAGTCTGCCCAAACCCTCCAGAGTCAGCCCCCACCCTACAGTCAGCCCCAACCCTCCAGCCCCAACCCTCCAGTCAGCCCCAACCCTCTAGTCAACCCCAACCCTCCAGTCAGCCGAAACCCTCCAGTCAGCCCCAACCCTACAGTCAGCCCCAACCCTCCAGTCAGCCCCAACCCTACAGTCAGCCCCAACCCTACAGTCAGCCCCACCCTCCAGAGTCAGCCCCAACCCTCCAGTCATCCCGAACCCTCCAGTCAGCCCCAACCCTACAGTCTGCCCAAACCCTCCAGAGCCAGCCCCCACCCTACAGTCAGCCCCAACCCTCCAGCCCCAACCCTCCAGTCAGCCCCAACCCTCTAGTCAGCCCCAACCCTCCAGTCAGCCCCAACCCTCCAGTCAGCCCCAACCCTACAGTCAGCCCTAACCCTCCAGTCAGCCCCAACCCTACAGTCAGCCCCAACCCTACAGTCAGCCCCACCCTCCAGAGTCAGCCCCAACCCTCCAATCAGCCCGAACCCTCCAGTCAGCCCCAACCCTCCAGTCAGCCCCAACCCTAGAGTCAGCCCCAACCCTCCAGTCAGCCCCAACCCTACTGTCAGCCCCCACCCTCCAGTTATCCCCCACCCTACAGTCAGCTCCAATCCTCCAGTCAGCCACCACTCCAGTCAGCCACCACCCTCCAGTCGGCCCAAACCCACCAGACAGCCAAAACCCTACAGTCAGTCCCAACCCTACAGTCAGCCCCAACCCTACAGTCAGCCCCAACCCTACAGTCAGCCCCACCCTCCAGAGTCAGCCCCAACCCTACAGTCAGCCACCACCCTCCAGTTATCCCCCAACCCTACAGTCTGCCCAAACCCTCCAGAGTCAGCCCCCACCCTACAGTCAGCCCCAACCCTCCAGCCCCAACCCTCCAGTCAGCCCCAACCCTCTAGTCAACCCCAACCCTCCAGTCAGCCGAAACCCTCCAGTCAGCCCCAACCCTACAGTCAGCCCCAACCCTCCAGTCAGCCCCAACCCTACAGTCAGCCCCAACCCTACAGTCAGCCCCACCCTCCAGAGTCAGCCCCAACCCTCCAGTCATCCCGAACCCTCCAGTCAGCCCCAACCCTACAGTCTGCCCAAACCCTCCAGAGTCAGCCCCCACCCTACAGTCAGCCCCAACCCTCCAGCCCCAACCCTCCAGTCAGCCCCAACCCTCTAGTCAGCCCCAACCCTCCAGTCAGCCCCAACCCTCCAGTCAGCCCCAACCCTACAGTCAGCCCTAACCCTCCAGTCAGCCCCAACCCTACAGTCAGCCCCAACCCTACAGTCAGCCCCACCCTCCAGAGTCAGCCCCAACCCTCCAATCAGCCCGAACCCTCCAGTCAGCCCCAACCCTCCAGTCAGCCCCAACCCTAGAGTCAGCCCCAACCCTCCAGTCAGCCCCAACCCTACTGTCAGCCCCCACCCTCCAGTTATCCCCCACCCTACAGTCAGCTCCAATCCTCCAGTCAGCCACCACTCCAGTCAGCCACCACCCTCCAGTCGGCCCAAACCCACCAGACAGCCAAAACCCTACAGTCAGTCCCAACCCTACAGTCAGCCCCAACCCTACAGTCAGCCCCAACCCTACAGTCAGCCACCACCCTCCAGTCAGCCCCAACCCTACAGTCAGCCACCCCCCTCCAGTTATCCCCCAACCCTACAGTCAGCCCCCACCCTCCAGTTATCCCCCACCCTCCAGTCAGCTCCAACCCTTCAGTCAGTCCTAACCCTCCAGTCAGCCCCAACCCTAGAGTCAGCCCCAACCCTACAGTCAGCCCCATCCCTACAGTTATCCCCAACCCTTCAGTCAGCCCCAACCCTCCAGTCAGCCCCCACCCTACAGTCCGCCCCCACCCTACAGTCAGCCCCCACCCTACAGTCAGCCCCAACCCTACAGTCAGCCCCCACCCTACACTCAGCCCCAACCCTCAAGTCAGCCCCCACCCTACAGTCAGCCCACACCCTACAGTCAGTCGCAACCCTCAAGTCAGCCCCCAACCCTCCAGTCAGCCCCAACACTACAGTCAGCCCCCACCCTACAGTCAGCCCCAACCCTCTAGTCAGCCCCAACCCTCCAGTCAGCCCCAACCCTCCAGTCAGCCCCAACACTCCAGTCAGACCCAAACGTAGAGTCAGCCCCAAACCTATAGTCAGCCCCAACCCTCCAGTCAGCCCCAACCCTCCAGTCAGCCCCAACCCTCCAGTCAGCCCCAACCCTACAGTCAGCCCCAACCCTCCAGTCAGCCCCAACCCTCCAGTCAGCCCCAACCCTCCAGTCAGCCCCAACCCTACAGTCAGCCCCCACCCTCCAGTTATCCCCCACCCTCCAGTTATCCCCCACCCTACAGTCAGCCCCAACCCTCCAGTTATCCCCCACCCTCCAGTCAGCCCCAACCCTCCAGTCAGTCCTAACCCTCCAGTCAGCCCCAACCCTAGAGTCAGCCCCAACCCTACAGTCAGCCCCAACCCTACAGTCAGCCCCCACCCTCCAGTTATCCCCCACCCTACAGTCAGCCCCAACCCTCCAGTTATCCCCCACCCTCCAGTCAGCCCCAACCCTCCAGTCAGTCCTAACCCTCCAGTCAGCCCCAACCCTAGAGTCAGCCCCAACCCTACAGTCAGCCCCAACCCTCCAGTTATCCCCCAATCTCCAGTCAGCCCCAACCCTCCAGTCAGTCCTAACCCTCCAGTCAGCCCCAACCCTAGAGTCAGCCCCAACCCTACAGTCAGCCCCAACCCTCCAGTTATCCCCCACCCTCCAGTCAGCCCCAACCCTCCAGTCAGTCCTAACCCTCCAGTCAGCCCCAACCCTAGAGTCAGCCCCAACCCCAGTCAGCCCCAACCCTACAGTTATCCCCAACCCTTCAGTCAGCCCCAACCCTACAGTTATCCCCAACCCTTCAGTCAGCCCCAACCCTACAGTCAGCCCCCACCCTACAGTCCGCCCCCACCCTACAGTCAGCCCCCACCCTCTAGAGTCAGCCCCAACCCTACAGTCAGCCCAAACCCTCCAGAGTCAGCCCCCACCCTACAGTCAGCCCCAACCCTCCAGCCCCAACCCTGCAGTCAGCCCCAACCCTCTAGTCAGCCCCAACCCTCCAGTCAGCCCCAACCCTCCAGTCAGCCCCAACCCTACAGTCAGCCCCAACCCTCCAGTCAGCCCCAACCCTACAGTCAGCCCCAACCTTACAGTCAGCCCCACCCTCCAGAGTCAGCCCCAACCCTCCAGTCAGCCCGAACCCTCCAGTCACTCCTAACCCTCCAGTCAGCCCCAAACCTAGAGTCAGCCCCAACCGTACAGTCATTCCCAACCCTACAGTTATCCGCAACCCTTCAGTCAGCCCCAACCCTCCAGTCAGCCCCCACCCTACAGTCCGCCCCCACCCTACAGTCAGCCCCCACCCTACAGTCAGCCCCAACCGTCAAGTCAGCCCCCACCCTACAGTCAGCCCCCACCCTACAGTCAGTCCCAACCCTCAAGTCAGCCCCCAACCCTCCAGTCAGCCCCAACCCTACAGTCAGCCCCCACCCTACAGTCAGCCCCAACCCTCTAGTCAGCCCCAACCCTCCAGTCAGCCCAAACCCTCCAGTCAGCCCCAACCCTCCAGTCAGCCCCAACCCTACAGTCAGCCCCAACACTACAGTCAGCCCCAACCCTCCAGTCAGCCCCAACCCTCCAGTCAGCCCCAACCCTACAGTCAGCCCCAACCCTCCAGTCAGCCCCAACCCTCCAGTCAGCCCCAACCCTCCAGTCAGCCCCACCCTCCAGAGTCAGCCCCAACCCTCCAGTCAGCCCCAACCCTCCAGTCAGCCCCAACCCTACAGTCAGCCCCAACCCTCCAGTCAGCCCCAACCCTACAGTCAGCCCCAACCCTCCAGTCAGCCCCACCCTCCAGAGTCAGCCCCAACCCTCCAGTCAGCCCGAACCCTCCAGTCAGCCCCAACCCTACAGTCAGCCCCAACCCTTCAGTCAGTCCTAACCCTACAGTCAGCCCCAACCCTCCAGTCAGCCCCACCCTCCAGAGTCAGCCCCAACCCTCCAGTCAGCCCGAACCCTCCAGTCAGCCCCAACCCTACAGTCAGCCCCAACCCTTCAGTCAGTCCTAACCCTCCAGTCAGCCCCAACCCTCAGAACCCTCCAGTCAGCCCCAACCCTACAGTCAGCCCCAACCCTACAGTTATCCCCAACCCTTCAGTCAGCCCCAACCCTCCAGTCAGCCCCCACCCTACAGTCAGCCCCAACCCTACAGTCAGCCCCCACCCTACAGTCAGCCCCAACCCTCTAGTCAGCCCCAACCCTCCAGTCAGCCCAAACCCTCCAGTCAGCCCCAACCCTCCAGTCAGCCCCAACACTCCAGTCAGCCCCACCCTCCAGAGTCAGCCCCAACCCTCCAGTCAGCCCCAACCCTCCAGTCAGCCCCAACCCTACAGTCAGCCCCAACCCTCCAGTCAGCCCCAACCCTACAGTCAGCCCCAACCCTCCAGTCAGCCCCACCCTCCAGAGTCAGCCCCAACCCTCCAGTCAGCCCGAACCCTCCAGTCAGCCCCAACCCTACAGTCAGCCCCAACCCTTCAGTCAGTCCTAACCCTCCAGTCAGCCCCAACCCTAGAGTCAGCCCCAACCCTACAGTCAGCCCCAACCCTACAGTTATCCCCAACCCTTCAGTCAGCCCCAACCCTCCAGTCAGCCCCCACCCTACAGTCCGCCCCCACCCTACAGTCAGCCCCCACCCTACAGTCAGCCCCAACCCTCAAGTCAGCCCCCACCCTACAGTCAGCCCCCACCCTAAAGTCAGTCCCAACCCTCAAGTCAGCCCCCAACCCTCCAGTCAGCCCCAACCCTACAGTCAGCCCCCACCCTCCAGTCAGCCCCAACCCTCCAGTCAGCCCCAACCCTACAGTCAGCCACAACCCTCCAGTCAGCCCCAACCCTAC
>NC_092155.1:67073308-67093308 GCF_045791955.1 Oncorhynchus clarkii lewisi
CACACACACACACACACACACACACACACACACACACACACACACACACACACTGTGCGCTTGGCAGTGGACACACTCCTCTCAAGCTCATCTGACCTCATTCAAGTCCTTCAATTTAACTGAAGCTCGAAACAAAACGAGAGACGTAGGAAATGAAGAGAGGAAAATGAATATAAACAGGGAATGTAACGCTTTTTATGAAGTACATACAGTGCATTCGGAAAGTATTCAGACCCCTTTACTTTTTCCTTATTCTAAAATGATTACATTTTTATTTTTCCTCATCAATATCCCATAATGACAGAACAAAAACAGTTTTTATTTTTATTTTTGAAGAGTTTGAAAAAACTACTGAAATATCACATTTACATAAGTATTCAGACACTTTACTCAGTACTTTGTTGAAGCATCTTTGGCAGCGATTACAGCCTCAAGTCTTCTTGGGTATGAGGCTACAAGCTCGGCACACCTGTATTTGGGGAGTATCTCCCATTCTTCTCTGCAGATCTTCCCAAGCTCTGTCAGGTTGGATGGGGAGTGTCGCTGCACAGCTATTTTCAGGTATCTCCAGGGATGTTTAATCGGGTTCCTCAAGGACATTCAGAGACTTCTCCCGAAGCCCCTCCTGTGTGCTTAGGGTCGTTCTGTTGGAAGGTGAACCAGTCTGAGGTCCTGAGCGCTCTGGAGCAGGTTTTCATTAAGGATCTCTCTATACATTGCTCCGTTCATCTTTCCCTCGATCCTGACTAGTCTCCCAGTCCCTGTCGCTGAAAAACATCCCCACAGCATGATGCTGCCACCACCATGCTTCACCGTAGGGATGGTGCCAGGTTTCCTCCCGACTTGACGCTTGGCATTCAGGCCAAAGGCTTCAATATTGGTTTCATCAGACCAGATAATATTCTTTCTCATGGTCTGATGACCTTTGGGAACTCTGGAGCTCTGTCAGAGTGACCATCGGGTTCTTGGTCAACTCCCTTCTTCCCTGATTGCTCAGTTTGGCCGGGCGGCCAAAGCTCTAGGAAGAGTCTTCGTGGTTCCAAACATCTTCCATTTATGAATGATGGAGGCCACTGTGTTCTTGGGGACCTTCAATGTTGCAGACGTTTTTTGGTACCCTTCCCCAGATCTGTGTCTCGACACAATCCTGTCTCGGAGCTCTACTGACAATTCCTTCGACCTCATGGCTTGGTTTTTGCTTTGACATGCACTGTCAACTGTGGGACCTTATATAGACAGGTGCCTTTCCAAATCATGTCTAATCAAATTAATTTATCACAGAAGAACTCCAATCAAGTTGTGGAAACATCTCAAGGATGCACCTGAACTCAATTTCAAGCTGTTCTTGTCTATTAATGTTATTTATCATGTTTTGTGTGGACCCCAGGAAGAGTAGCTGCTGCTTTTGTAACAGCCAATGGGGATCCTAATACAATACCAAATACCAGAAATAGCAAAGGGTCTGAAAACCTATGTAAATAAGGTAAATAATACATTTGAGAAAAAAAAGAAAATCTGTTTTCATTTTGTCATTATGAGGTATTGTGTGTAGATTGATGAGGAAAAATGTAATTGAATCCATTTTAGAATAAGGCTGTAACGTAACAAACTGTGGAAAAAGTGAAGGAGTCTGAATATTTCAGAATGCACTGTACATATAATGCTTTAGGTCAGTGTCATAACACGTTTTAAGTGTACCATAAGGCATTATAAATGACATACTGTTCTTATGTACTTCATAGGAAGTGTTCCCAAAATACTAATGTGAACATGGAAGAAGAAGACGAAGAAGGTATTTCTATAACGTCACTAATAGAAGACGTGTCATCCTGCAACAATTGAAAGGTAAGTAAACAGACACAGAAGTCACAATAGTTATGCCTTACATCCAAAACCACCCGTCCACATTCTTTACTGGGAGATTCATTGTCCCTTCACCTCATTACAGCTTTCTTCCCTTAGAGCTTTCAAAGACACCATGCAACCCTGCTCTACAAACAGAATGCTTTACAATCAAAGTCTGTGGTCCAAATGGAACCACATTCCTATATAGTGCACTATATAGACCATATGGGGCCATTTGGGATACAGCTAAAATTATGTGTAGTGAATAAATAGCATATCAATAATCCATAAAAAAGACTGACACTGGTTCAACTGTTGAGCAGTAGACAGACACTGGCTGGTTGTCCATTAAAACAAACATCTGAATACAATACAATGGGAGGAGGAGAAGGAGGAGGGATTCACCATAGCATGTGTTCTGGCTCTGTGCCCTCCCTACCTGCTGAAATTCCATATTCCCCCGTCAGACTGGTGGAAGTGGTACAACCATTTCCTGTCAATCTGCGCTGCAAAGGCTGGCTGTCTGGGCTCCCTATATAAACACAAACACACACTGCCTGGGCTGTCTCACATGCACACATACACACACACACACACGTGCAGAAACACGTACAGGCACACACACACGTGCGCGTGTGCAAACACACACACACACACACACGCACACACACACACACACACACACACACACACACACACACACACACACACACACACACACACACACACACACACACACACACACACACACACACACACACACACACACACACATGAGAAGGGGTATCAGGAATAATGTTGATTAAATTGTTCATTGATTTAAAGCCTCTTCCATATTTGGGGGTATCATTTATTTTCCTATGTTGGCAGGATGAGTGTACACACACACACACAGCCAGAGCGGAGAGCCTGAGCACAGACACACACACACACACGCACACAGATGCACACACATACATACACACTCTCTTTAATAGCCCTTTTGTTGCAGTAGCAAACAGTTAAGAACATTAGTAGTTATTGTCTCTTTCCTCATATAATTGTCTCTCTCTCTGTGCAGTGCTTTTGGACATTCACATACTCTCTATACTGCTTGTGACCCAGGCCAGGTCCCTGCCTGCCTCCCTGCCTCCTCCCCTTCCTTCCCTGTCCACTGAGCCTGAACTCTACAACAAACCCCCAATGGGCCACTAACTTCCCCCAAAACGTATCCTGCCTTACCCTCCCTCCTCCCTCTCTGTCTCTGTTTGTCTCTCTCTCTCCTTCATGCCCTCTTTTATTTTCCTCTGTTCCTTCTAACTCTCCTTGTTTTGTCATAGTTGTTATTACTCTACTTCCTTTTTCTTATTGTATGGTTTGTTAGCGTTCTCTGGTTGCCTTTCTCTTCTCTTCTTGTTTTCCTTTTCAGTTAATTATCCTATGAATTCTCACCTGCTCTTTCGTCATGCTTTGTGACAGAACAACATTCTAAGAAATTTCTAGGAAACTCCCACCTTTCTCGTCTCCCTTCTCTCTCTCTCTCTCTCTCTCTCTCACACTCTCTCGCTCTTTCGCTCTCTAACTCGCTGTCTCTCTCTCTCTCTCTGTCGCTCTCTCTCTCTTTCTCTCTCTCTCTAACTCGCTGTCTCTCTCTCTCTCTGCCTCGCTCTCTCTCTCTCTCTCTCTCTCTCTCTCTTTCTCTCTCTCTCTAACTCGCTGTCTCTCTCTCTCTCTACCTCGCTGTCTCTCTCTCTCTCTCTACCTCGCTGTCTCTCTCTCTCTCTCTGTCTCTCTAATCAAACCCCTACAGTAGCATTGCCAGGAAGACTGTACATGCTGTAAGCTCTCCTTGAGACTAGAGGTGAATCAGGTTTTACTACTGTTCGCCATTCCGATGTGAAATATAGATAAGACCTATACAACATATTGTTTATACTTCCTCTATCCTCAAGGCATACAGTCATTCCTTACAGGGTTTCTGGGCTTATAAACAAGACTTGGCATGGTGATATTGGAAGGAATGTCTAGCTTTCCGTCTTTCCATAGCTGATGTGAGCAGTGAGGGTGTGGATGTGCTGAAACAGATTGCCAGTGATGACAGAGACATAGAACACCCCTCCCTCCCTCCCTCCCTCCCTCCCTCCCTCCCTCCCTCCCTCCCTCCCTCCCTACTGCTACAGCTAACTAGCTAGCTTCAGGTTACCAACACACACATATGAACACAGTTCACACACATAATGGGTTACTAGCACTACAGTGGCTACATGCTGTAGATGTAAACTCATCCACCAACCCGGACAGAAACCCATTGACAGTACATGAGGTATGTGTTTGTTCAGTTCTATCATCATTGAATGATACTATCGTGCCATCGCCAGTCCATCCATCCTCAACATCAACCTCGAGTGGTGTCTCCTACACTCATAGAAAAAAAGGTTCCAAAGGGGTTCTTCGGCTGTCCCCATAGGAGAACTTCCTATGGGAACAGCCAAAGAACACTTTTAGGTTGTAGATAGCAAATTTTTTTATATGAGTGTAAACATGTTCAGTTCTGAAGAGCCACACATTCACCTGACTATACATCTCCCCTGGGTGACTCACCTGACTATACATCTCTCCTGGATGACTCACCTGACAATACATCTCTCCTGGATGACTCACCTGACTATACATCTCTCCTGGATGACTCACCTGACTGAGTCTGGCCCAGTTTTTCATGTTGAGTCTGGCCCCGTTTTTCATGTTGAGTCAGGCCCAGTTTTTCATGTTGAGTCTGGCCCAGTTTTTCATGTTGAGTCTAGCCCAGTTTTTCATGTTGAGTCTGGCCCAGTTTTTCATGTTGATTCTGGCCCCGTTTTTCATGTTGAGTCTGGCTCAGTTTTCATGTTGAGACTGGCCCAGTTCTTCATGTTGAGTCTGGCCCAGTTCTTCATGTTGAGTCTGGCCCCGTTTTTCATGTTGAGTCTGGCCCAGTTTTTCATGTTGAGTCTTGCCCCGTTTTTCATGTTGAGTCTGGCCCAGTTCTTCATGTTGAGTCTGGCCCAGTTTTTCATGTTGAGTCAGGCCCAGTTTTTCATGTTGAGTCTGGCCCCGTTTTTCATGTTGAGTCTGGCCCCGTTTTTCATGTTGAGTCTGGCCCCGTTTTTCATGTTGAGTCTGGCCCTGTTTTTCATGTTGAGTCTGGCCCCGTTTTTCATGTTGAGTCTGGCCCCGTTTTTCATGTTGAGTCTGGCCCAGTTTTTCATGTTGAGTCTGGCCCAGTTTTTCATGTTGAGTCTGGCCCAGTTTTTCATGTTGAGTCTGGCCCCGCTTTTCATGTTGAGTCTGGCCAAGTTTTTCATGTTGAGTCTGGCCCAGTTTTTCATGTTGAGTCTGGCCCCGTTTTTCATGTTGAGTCTGGCCCAGTTTTTCATGTTGAGTCTGGCCCCGTTTTTCATGTTGAGTCTGGCCCAGTTTTTCATGTTGAGTCTGGCCCAGTTTTTCATGTTGATTCTGGCTCAGTGTTTTAGTGAAAAACATAACAAAGCCATGTAAGCGGAATCGATTTCCAGAAACTAGCTGAGCCTTTCTGAGCTGTTATCCAGAGACCAGTGTCGCCTGGGGAGCCCAGAGAGAGAGAGGGAGAGAGAGCTGGGATGGGATGGCAGAAAGACAGGGCGGTTTGTATTAAACCCATCAGAAACCCTGGTCACAGTGATAAGCCTGTCGACACTGACCAAATAGGACAGCACTGTAGAATGCATACAGCACATAGGCTGTTATGGCACAGAGGCCACAGACTAGCCAAATAGGACAGCACTGTAGAATGCATACAGCACATAGGCTGTTATGGCACAGAGGCCACAGACTAGCCAAATAGGACAGCACTGTAGAATGCATACAGCACATAGGCTGTTATGGCACAGAGGCCACAGACTAGCCAAATAGGACAGCACTGTAGAATGCATACAGCACATAGGCTGTTATGGCACAGAGGCCACAGACTAGCTAAATTGGACAGCACAGAATGTTCAGAACACTGATCACAGAACACAGTACCCACTACACACCCAGTGGCACAGAGGCAACCCAATATCTACTGTTTACAGTATGTCTTAAGGAATGCATACATTGTCAATCGTCTTTCAAGAGAGCTCCGTGCTGTTCATAATCTGTCCATTTCTACTCTCACACAATAGGACTAAACCACTGTTCATTTAGTATGTCCTTTAAATCACCCTGAGTTATGTGAGTGACATTGAGGATTGACAGAGGAGAGAGATGGATTGGTTTTAACCAACTGGCTGGACTTTCCTCCAGTCTGTCTGTCTCCAAGGCAGACCTGGGTTTAAATACTATTTGAAACCTTTCAAATACTTTTAGCGTTTGTTCTACCGTATAGTCCCCCTGGAGTTCCAGGTGGGCGGGGTTTGCACTTTTAGGACTATATCACTGGTTCCCAGTGAAGGTATTTTGAATGAGTAAAAATAGTATCTGAACCATGGTCTGCTAGCAGGGCCTTTCTGTTCAGCGCTGGTTGAAGAGGACAGAAAGAAAACAACAGTGGAAATGGGAGGTTGTTGTTTGTGCCTGGAAGGAAGTAGAGAGAGGAGTAATGGCCTTAGCTCATACATTTTCATTTACCATACATAGCTCGCTCACACTCTCTTTATCTGCCCCCCCCCCCCCCCCTCTCCGTCTCTCTCTCGTGCGTGCACACACACACAAACACACACACCATACACCACATATCACATAACACACACACAGAAACACACACACCACACACCATCTTCGCCAGTTGAGGGCTGGACTGAAACTCAACACTTCTACTGCAGATTTATAAACATCTGAATTAGGTACAAAGTGCTGTTTGTGCTCTCTCCACTCCCCTCTGAGGAAACATTTCCTGTTCTATCCTTTTCTGTCTTGTTTTAATGTTTAGTTTTCCATTTCGTCTTGTACCGCTTCCCACCAAAATGGCTCCTTTTCATCAATCCCTGAGCTCCCTAAGCCAACATGACCTCGTTGTGTGTGTGTGTGTGTGTGTGTGTGTGTGTGTGTGTGTGTGTGTGTGTGTGTATGTGTGTGTGTTTAAGAATGCAATGAAAGGGTGTTTTTAATTATGTCACTCTGCATGAAGATTTTTCCTGGAACATTTAAGTCCTTTCCACAGCCTGCTTGACTTAGTGGTGTGTGTGTGTGTATGTGTGTGTGTGTGTGTGTGTGTGTGTGTGTGTGTGTGTGTGTGTGTGTGTGTGTGTGTGTGTGTGTGTGTGTGTGTGTGTGTGTGTGTGTGTGTGTGTCTGCTCGTGGGCGTGTGTACATGTGCAACCCACTGTTGCATAAACAGGCTGTCAGTACCACCCTATTCCATCTGGGGCAGTGAAGAACACACAGAGGGTCTTTTAGACAGACAAGTTCAAACAAGCACTCCATTCCATTATATTATTACAATGCTTATTATTACAGACACCGCATCAAAGAACATGCACCTTGGACTTTTATACACCTTTCATACACCACAGAGAGAGAAGGACAGAGAGGAGAGAGAAAGATACATTAATACAGAGAGAGAGACGAAGAGAGAGAGAGAGAGAGAGAGAGAGAGAGAGAGAGAGAGAGAGAGATGAAGAGAGAGAGCGAGAGAGAGAGAGAGAGAGAGAGAGAGAGAGAGAGAGAGAGACGAAGAGAGAGAGCGAGAGAGAGAGAGAGAGAGAGAGAGAGAGAGAGAGAGAGAGAGAGAGAGAGAGACGAGAGAGAGAGAGAGAGAGAGAGAGAGAGAGAGAGAGAGAGAGAGAGAGAGAGAGAGAGAGAGAGAGAGAGAGAGACGAAGAGAGAGAGAGAGAGAGACAGAAAGAAATAGAGAGAGAGAGAGAGAGAGAGAGAGACGAGAGAGAGAGAGAGAGAGAGAGAGAGAGAGAGAGAGAGAGACAGAAAGAAATAGAGAGAGAAAGAGATAATTTATTTTGAACTGTTTATTATCTACTTCACTTGCTTTAGCAATGTAAGCATATGTTTCCCATGCCAATAAAGCCCTAGAATTGAAATTGAATTGAATTGAGCGAAGAGATCGACTCCACCGAAGCAGGGTGAAACATTATGTTGTAATGGACTCTGCTCGACTACAGGCCTCCAAGAAAAAGGCCTTTGGTGGTGGTTCACTCCATCCTACATCCATGTGGACTGAAGGAAGTGACCGACTAGTGTTTCAAAACATCTCTGGCCCAGGTCCTCAGACCTACAACTCTGATTGGTGAGAGCTTACAGAAGTGTTTCAGGGCTCAGTGCAGATGTTATCACACTGTAAGTGGCGGTAAGGGGCCTTCAACTGTTTGTTTGAAGGGCTCCCATAATACTAGGGATCAACTGATAACAGACTCAGAGCTACTCTGCTCAGTGCTCTCTGCTCTGCGGAGCAGCGTGCTACTATAGAGAGACGTCAAATTGTGTTATGGAGATTTGTGTACACACAGACATACGTAAGGACAGGGCCTACTACACACACAGACACAGGCACACACAAAGACACAGGCACACACACAGACACAGGCAAACACACACTAACACAGGCAAACACCTCAGCCTCCTCCTGTTACTTAACCATCACACTTGTAGGTAACCAATCACAATAGAACATGGGAACCTGTCACGCCCTCCTCTCTCTCTCTCTCTCTCTCTCTCTCTCTCTCTCTCTCTCTCTCTCTCTCTGCCTCTCTCTCTTTCTCTGCCTCTCTCTCGCTCTCTGCCTCTCTCCCGCTCTCCCGCTCTATAAAACAGGTATTTCCAAAAAGCCTGTAACAACATCGCATCACCACGGCGACCGTGGGAGGAGGTGCTCCAACCTGTCGGCATAGCTACCTGCGTGAGTAGCAGAGTGAACACCCAACATCTACAAAGGTAGGTAGGCAGAACCCTGTCTGTTCCTGGCTATCTTTCACACAGCAATTAACCATGGAACTCCCTTTAAAACACTACCTCCACACACACACACACACACACACACACACACACACACACACACACACACACACACACACACACACACACACACACACACACACACACACACACACACACACACACACACACACACACACACACACACAGAGACACTCTCTCTCTCTCTCTCTCTCTCTCTCTCTCTCTCACGCACACACACACACACACACACACACACACACACACCGACAGACCGACAGCTCTGACAACAATGAACACTCCTGTTAAGTTAACTAACTCATGTTTGCGTCCCAAATGGCACCATATTCCCTATGTAGTGCACTAATTTTGACCAGGGCCCATATAAAAAAAATAATATATTAAATACATTTTTATTTCACCTTTATTTAACCAGGTAGGCAAGTTGAGAACAACTGGTGTGCAAAAGAGCAGAAAAACAAAAACAAATATGAGGGATGAGGTAGGTAGGTAGTTGGTAGGATGGGCTATTTACAGATGGGCTGTGTACAGCTGCAGCGATCGGTAAGCTGCTCTGACAGCTGATGCTTAAAGTTAGTGAGGGAGATATAAGTCTCCAACGTCAGTGATTTTTGAAATCATTGGCAGCAGAGAACTGAAAGGAAAGGCGGCCAAAGGAGGTGTTGACTTTGGGGATAACCAATGAAATATACCTGCTGGAACGCGTGCTACCGGTGGGTGTTGGTGACCAGTGAGCTAAGGCGGAGCTTTACCTAGCAACTCTGCCAGTGCCCTTAGGACTCTACCAGGGCCCATATGACTCTACCAGTGCCCATTTGACTCTACCAGTGCCCATATGACTCTACCAGCGCCCATATGGCTCTACCAGTGCCCACATGACTCTACCAGTGCCTATATGACTCTACCAGTGCCTATATGACTCTACCAGTGCCTATATGACTCTACCAGTGCTCATATGACTCTACCAGTGCCCATAGGACTTTACCAGTGCCCATAGGACTCCACCAGTGCCCATATGACTCTACCAGTGCCCATATGACTCTACCAGTGCCCATAGGGCACACCCACGAACCTGATACTACACTACAACCCCTCACCCCCACGGACCTGATACTACACTACAACCCCTCACCCCCACGGACCTGATACTACACTACAACCCCTCACCCCCACGGACCTGATACTACACTACAACCCCTCACCCCCACGGACCTGATACTACACTACAACCCCTCACCCCCACGGACCTGATACTACACTACAACCCCTCACCCCCACGGACCTGATACTACACTACAACCCCTCACCCCCACGGACCTGATACTACACTACAACCCCTCACCCCCACGGACCTGATACTACACTACAACCCTTCACCCCCACGGACCTGATACTACACTACAACCCCTCACCCCCACGGACCTGATACTACACTACAAACCCTCACCTCCACGGACCTGATACTACACTACAAGCCCTCACCCACACAGACCTGATACTACACTACAAGCCCTCACCCACACAGACATGATACTACACTACAACACCTCACCTCCACGGACCTGATACTACCCTACTACCCTACTACCCCCACAGACCTGACACTACACTACAACTCCTCACCTCCACGGACCTGATACTACCCTACTACCCTACAACCCCTCACCCCCACGGACCTGATACTACCCTACTACCTCTAACCTCCATCGACCTGATACTACCCTACTACCCCTCAACCCCACTGACCTGACACTACCCTACTACCCCTCACCCCCACAGACCTGATACTACCCTACTACCCCTCACCCCCACAGACCTGATACTACCCTACTACCACTCACCTCCACAGACCTGATACTACCCTACAACCCCTCACCCCCACGGACCTGATACTACCCTACTACCCCTCACCCCCACGGACCTGATACTACCCTACTACCTCTAACCTCCATCGACCTGATACTACCCTACTACCCCTCACCCCCACAGACCTGATACTACCCTACCACCACTCACCTCCACAGACCCAATACTACCCTACTACCCCTCAACCCCACTGACCTGACACTACCCTACTACCCCTCACCCCCACAGACCTGATACTACCCTACTACCCCTCACCCCCACAGACCTGATACTACCCTACTACCACTCACCTCAACAGACCCAATACTACCCTACTACCCCTCACCCCCACAGACCTGATACTACCCTACTACCCCTCACCCCCCGGACCTGATACTACCCTACTACCCCTCACCTCCACAGACCTGATACTACCCTACTACCCCTCACCCCCACAGACCTGATACTACCCTACTACCACTCACCTCAACAGACCCAATACTACCCTACTACCCCTCACCCCCACAGACCTGATACTACCCTACTACCCCTCACCCCCCGGACCTGATACTACCCTACTACCCCTCACCTCCACAGACCTGATACTACCCTACTACCCCTCACCCCCACAGACCTGATACTACCCTACTACCACTCACCTCCACAGACCCAATACTACCCTACTACCCCTCACCCCCACAGACCTGATACTACCCTACTACCCCTCACCCCCCGGACCTGATACTACCCTACTACCCCTCACCTCCACAGACCTGATACTACCCTACTACCCCTCACCCCCACAGACCTGATACTACCCTACTACCCTACTACCCCCACAGACCTGATACTACACTACAACCCCTCACCCCCACAGACCTGATACTACCCTACTACCCCTTACCCGCACAGACCTGATACTACCCTACAACCCCTCACCCCCACGGACCTGATACTACCCTACTACCCTACTACCCCTCACCCCCACAGACCTGATACTACCCTACTACCCTACTACCCCCACAGACCTGATACTACACTACAACCCCTCACCCCCACAGACCTGATACTACCCTACTACCCCTTACCCGCACAGACCTGATACTACCCTACAACCCCTCACCCCCACGGACCTGATACTACCCTACTACCCTACTACCCCTCACCCCCACAGACCTGATACTACCCTACTACCTCTCACCTCCACGGACCTGATACTACCCTACTACCTCTCACCCCCACAGGCCTGATACTACCCTACTACCTCTCACCTCCACAGGGAGAGGAGTAGTTGGACCAGGGAGAGGAGTAGCTGGACCAGGCAGAGGAGTAGTTGGACCAGGGAGAGGAGTAGTTGGACCAGGGAGAAGAATTGCTGGACCAGGCAGAGGAGTAGTTGGACCAGGGAGAGGAGTAGTTGGACCAGGGAGAAGAGTAGCTGGACCAGGGAGAGGAGTAGTTGGACCAGGCAGAGGAGTATCACTGAGAGAGACAGGTGAAAGACTCCAGCCTATAACCATGGTCTATCACTGAGAGAGGCTGGTGAAAGAGTCCAGTCCAATACCATGGTCTATCACTGAGAGAGACTGGTGAAAGAGTCCAGTCCAATACCATGGTCTATCACTGAGAGAGGCTGGTGAAAGAGTCCAGTCCAATACCATGGTCTATCACTGAGAGAGGCTGGTGAAAGACTACAGCCTATAACCACGGTCTATCACTGAGAGAGACTGGTGAAAGAGTCCAGCCTAATACCATGGTCTATCACTGAGAGAGGCTGGTGAAAGAGTCAAGCCTAATACCATGGTCTATCACTGAGAGAGGCTGGTGAAAGAGTCCAGTCTAATACCATGGTCTATCACTGAGAGAGGCTGGTGAAAGAGTCCAGTCTAATACCATGGTCTATCACTGAGAGAGGCTAGTGAAAGAGTCCAGCCTAATACCATGGTCTATCACTGAGAGGGGCTGGTGAAAGACTCCAGCCTATAACCACGGTCTATCACTGAAAGAGACTGGTGAAAGAGTCCAGCCTATAACCACGGTCTATCACTGAGAGAGACTGGTGAAAGAGTCCAGCCTAATACCATGGTCTATCACTGAGAGAGGCTGGTGAAAGAGTCAAGCCTAATACCATGGTCTATCACTGAGAGAGGCTGGTGAAAGAGTCCAGTCTAATACCATGGTCTATCACTGAGAGAGGCTGGTGAAAGAGTCCAGTCTAATACCATGGTCTATCACTGAGAGAGGCTGGTGAAAGACTCCAGCCTATAACCACGGTCTATCACTGAAAGAGACTGGTGAAAGAGTCCAGCCTATAACCACGGTCTATCACTGAGAGAGGCTGGTGAAAGAGTCCAGTCTAATACCATGGTCTATCACTGAGAGAGGCTGGTGAAAGAGTCCAGTCTAATACCATGGTCTATCACTGAGAGAGAGTGGTGAAAGAGTCCGGTCTAATACCATGGCCAATCACTGAGAGAGACTGGTGAAAGAGTCCAGCCTATAACCACGGTCTATCACTGAGAGAGGCTGGTGAAAGAGTCCAGTCTAATACCATGGTCTATCACTGAGAGAGACTGGTGAAAGACTCCAGCCTAAAACCATGGTCTATCACTGAGAGAGACTGGTGAAAGAGTCCGGCCTATAACCATGGTCTATCACTTAGAGAGACTGGTGAAAGAGTCCAGCCTATAACCATGGTCTATCACTGAGAGAGACTGGTGAAAGAGTCCAGCCTATAACCATGGTCTATCACTGAGAGAGACTGGTGAAAGAGTCCAGCCTAAAACCATGGTCTATCACTGAGAGAGGCTGGTGAAAGAGTCCAGTCTAATACCATGGTCTATCACTGAGAGAGACTGGTGAAAGACTCCAGCCTAATACCATGGTCTATCACTGAGAGAGGCTGGTGAAAGAGTCCAGCCTAAAACCATGGTCTATCACTGAGAGAGACTGGTGAAAGAGTCCAGCCTAATACCATGGTCTATCACTGAGAGAGGCTGGTCAAAGAGTCCAGCCTAAAACCATGGTCTATCACTGAGAGAGACTGGTGAAAGAGTCCAGCCTAATACCATGGTCTATCACTGAGAGAGGCTGGTGAAAGAGTCCAGTCTAATACCATGGTCTATCACTGAGAGAGACTGGTGAAAGAGTCTAATCTCAGACAGTCAACCGTGGCTTCCATTATCCTGAATTTTCAACAAACCAACAGGTAAGTAATGCATTTCACAAGGGCTTCTTCTACCATTACTGTTGCTATGTCCCACAGTAACTGTAGGCCACCAGTCCCAATGCAAATGCATATGTTGTATTTTTGTTCCTCTAAAGGACGCAACGTCTTCATCCCTCTGGGGGAAGAGGAAAGCACCTCAGTGAAGACCAAGAGCATGCCATTGTAGGATTGGTCTTTGCGGACAATGCAATAAAACTGAGAGAAATTCAGATCAGAATTGTAGTGAACAACCTAGTATTTCACAATGTGGAAAGCATCAGTCTGACTACCATTGCTTGGAATCAAAACCAAAAACAGAGTTTGAATGAAACAGTTCCTTTTGAAAGGAACAGTGAGTGTGTCAAGGAACTCCGGAACCAATATGTCCAGGTATGGTCTATCCAATATGTCTTGTTCTACAGTGAGTTTTACACTATGCTACTCTACATGTAAACATGGGTTACAGTACATACAGTAGGACATACTGAAAAGCATTTACACATACTGTGTTTGAATTATTTCAGAGAGTCATGGAGTTGGAGGCTAATCAGATGAAATCATTTATGTAGATGAGGCAGGGTTTAACCTGGCAAAAACACGTCGGCTGGGAAGAAACGTCATCGGGGAAAGGGCCACCGTTGATGTGCTGGGTCAGAGAGGAGCAAATATCACAATGTGTGCTACAATCTGGAGTGCTGCTTTTGTCCTGCAGAAATGCCAGATTGGTTCCTACAACACTGAGTGCCTTCTTTTGTTTTTAGATGACCTCCACCAACAACTGGTGCCAGAAGCAGAAAGAGAACAGTTGGGAGAAAACATGAGGACATTTGTGATTGCATGGGACAATGTAGCATTCCACCATCCACCAAACTTTACAGTTGGCACTATGCATTCGGGCAGGTAGCGTTCTCCTGGCATTCGCCTAACCCAGATTTGTCCGTTGGACTGCCAGACTGTGAAGCGTGACTCATCACTCCAGAGAACGTGTTTCCACTGCTCGCAACGCCGACGCTTGGCATTGCGCATGGTGATCTTAGGCTTGTGTGCGGCTGCTCGACCTTGGAAACCCATTTCAAGAAGCTCCTGACGAACAGTTATTGCGCTGACATTGCTTTCAGATGTAATTTGGAACTCGGTAGTGAGTGTTGCAACTGAGAACAGACCATTTTTATGTACAGCAAGCTTCAGCACTCGACGGTCCTGTTCTGTGATCTTGTGTGGCCTACCACTACACAGATGAGCCGTTGTTGCTCTTAGACGTTTCAACTTCACAATAATAGCACTTATAGTTGACCAGGGCAGCTCTAGCAGGGCAGACATTTGATGAAATGATTTGTTTGAAAGGTAGCATCATATGACGGTGCCACTTTAAAAGTTACTGAGCTCTTCGGTAAGGCAATTCTACTGCCAATGTTTGTCTATGGAGATTGCATGGCGGTGTCCTTTATTCCCCTGTTAGCAACGGGTATGGCTGAAATAGCCAAATCCACTCATTTGAAGGAGTGTCCACATACTTTTGCATATAACACGTAACTTATTGAGAACAGATTCTCTTTTCAAATAAAGATCTGACAACCATCTAATCCATGCAGGTATGAACAACAATTTAACCGTTTGTGACCTGTGACCCTTTGATACTGTTTTTTGTTTTAACACATGCCAGTATTTATCAATGAAGGAGATTTCATTCATTGTGAGTGCACGAAAGTGGTGTGCTTCAAATTTGTACATGAAAGACAGGCAGAGAGGTCTGTGTTTTCCTAGCAGGGTGGGTTCTTGGATTCCACCACACTAGGATATTACCTTAGGGTGCTCTCCTTAAATTCTCTTTCTCTCTCTCTCTGTTTCTCTCTCTCTCTCTCTCTCTAAATACCTTGAGGATAAAGTGGGCTGCAGCAGGGGGAGGTAGTGATTGACATCTGAAAGGCTGGAGAGGTGCTCAGGCATGCTGTGCTGAGGAGAGGGAGAGAGAGAGAGACAGGGAGAGAGAGGAGAAAGAGAGCGCGAGAGAGAGAGAATGCACACAGAGAGGTGGGGGGGCTCGGTAGCTTTTACTCAGCTGTTGCCACCCACACCCATCACAATCCCCGACATACACGCCTTTCATCACCTCATGTGAAAAGGATATTGTTTTGTCTGTTATTTGAGACTTGTTTAATGGACGCCTGCTTTACTTTACTGACTCTCAGAGTTTGGAATCACGGCATCATCTAAAGCAGCATCCTAAAAAAACAAACCTGCAACAAATAATCAACACAATTTTATGGAACTGCTCCATTCGAGGGGGTTAAATGTGGAAGACACATTTCAGTTGAATGCATTCAGTTGTGCAGCTGACTAGGTATCCCCATTTTTCTTTCCATTCTTTATCTCACTGCCTCTTATATCAAACAGATGAATGCATGTTCAATTAAAAGTTAGCATTTTCTGTTTCAAAATGTAATAATGACACACACACTCATGCATGATTGGGTACACACACACACACACACACACACACACACACACACACACACACACACACACACACACACACACACACACACACACACACACACACACACACACACACACACACACACACACACACACACACTTGAGTAACATCACTTACAGAGTGCGGCCATTTCTTTAGGGAGGTCTGTGCTGAACCTCCCAAACAGTCTGCTATTGGCCAGCAGGTCGAAGGGGGAGTGGTTCCGCATGGAGTTGAAGGCAAATGGGTAGACAGCTGGTGGAAACCCTGTCATGTGACCCACCTGCCGCTCCCTGTTGGTAGCCATGGTAACAGAGAGGAGAGGAGTACCCAGAAGGCTGGTGGTATCCCAGACAGACCCTCTGTCTCAGGCAGTTGGGCTGGGGAATATCAGACACACACCACCTGGAAGACCCTGGAAAGTTCTTCCAGAGGCAGCCTATCAGGGCACTGGAGTGGATGAGGGGCACAGGTTCTGGTTGGCTCAGGAGAGTTCTGGTTGGAATGATCATATGACGCATCTATCAGAAGACACACAAAAAGAGCAACATTGTTTTTCCAATCTACACAATGAAGAATAACTACTGTCACATTAAGTAATGATAAAATGTGGAATATTGTCCAAATGTTCTTTATTTTCTACAAACACTGTTCACCTTACATCAACTCTGAGGATTGATATTTCTGGAACACTGAACAGTTTATTCCAAACAAGCAATTTCAGAGGGATGTGCAAACTACAACAAAATGGTCAAAACAGGTATGGGGAGGGGTGGGGTGTGGTGGAAGGGAAGGGAAGAGTGACATATCAACACAGAGAGATATGAGAAACTGTGAGAGTTGAAGAGTGACATATCAACACAGAGAGATATGAGAAACTGTGAGTTGAATAGTGGCACATCAACACAGAGAGATATGAGAAACTGTGAGAGTTGAAGAGTGACATATCAACACAGAGAGATATGAGAAACTGTGAGAGTTGAAGAGTGACATATCAACACAGAGAGTTGAAGAGTGACATATCAACACAGAGAGTTGAAGAGTGACATATCAACACAGAGAGTTGAAGAGTGACATATCAACACAGAGAGTTGAAGAGTGAGTAGTAGAAGGAGGAGCAAAAAAACGTACTGAAGCGAATAAAATAAGAAGTTTCAAAAATGTTAACTGGAGAGAAGATGGAGGGAGGGGGCACTTGGTTGTGCAGTTTTGAAAGTTTTCCATAATTTTGCAGTGATTCCAGGCTCTGCCATATGATTTAAATCAGCAGAACTCCACAATAAAGAGGCTCTCTGTTCATTCTGCCAACCCAGCACAGCAGCCTGACTCTCTGCCTCACAGCTCTCTGCCTCTTTGCCTCACAGCTCTCTGCCTCACAGCTCTCTACCTCACAGCTCTCTGCCTCACTGCCTCACAGCTCTCTGCCTCACAGCTCAGCCTCACAGCTCAGTGCACCCAGAGTCATTTTATGAGTGGTTGGTGTCAGATGCTTGTTTTTGAAACAGCACAGCCAAGGAATTCAGATAGAGCTGCTTTTTTTGGAATGGCTGTGATTTGTGAACCAGGGGGAAGCAGAGTCAAGACTGAGGAAAAATCTGGGTAATGAATACAGGGCAGAAACAAAAGAGGAAAACATTCACATCTGAGGCTGAACTGAGCAGAATGCAGGACAGACAGACAGACAGACAGACAGACAGACAGACAGACAGATAGGCAGACAGGCAGACAGACAGACAGACAGACAGACAGACAGACAGACAGACAGGCAGGCAGGCAGGCAGACAGACAGACAGACAGACAGACAGACAGACAGACAGACAGACAGACAGACAGGCAGGCAGACAGGCAGGCAGGCAGGCAGGCAGGCAGGCAGGCAGGCAGGCAGGCAGGCAGACAGACAGACAGATAGATAGATTTTATATGCCAATAAAGTCCCTTGAATTGACTTGAATTGAATCGAGAGAGAGAGAGAGAGAGAGAGACAGACAGATATATATATATATACACACTACCATTCAAAAGTTTGGGAAATGTCCTTGTTTTCCATGAAAAAATATGTGAAATGAGTTGAAAAATGATACGAAATATAGTCAAGGTTAAAAAATAATGATTTCTAATTGAAATAATAATTGTGTCCTTCAAACTTTGCTTTCATTAAAGAATCCTCCATTTGCAGGAATTACAGCCTTGCAGACCTTTGGCATTCTAGTTTCACCCCATGCTTCCTGAAGCACCTCCCAGAAATTGGATTGGTTTGATGGGCACTTCTTACGTACCGTACCATACGGTCAAGCTGCTCCCACAACAGCTCAATAGGGTTGAGATCCGGTGAATGTGCTGGCCACTCCATTATAGACAGAATACCAGCTGACTGCTTATTGCATAGTTTGGAGCTGTGGTTTGGGTCATTGTCCTGCTGTAGGAGGAAATTGGCTCCAATTAAGCGCCGTCCACAGGGTATAGCAGGGCGTTGCAAAATGGGGTGATAGCCTTCCTTCTTCAAGATCCCTTTTACCCTGTACAAATCTCCCACTTTACCACCACCAAAGCACCGCCCGACCCTCACATTGCTCCACCATGCATGACAGAAGCACTCCTCCAGCATCTTTTCATTTTGTCTGCGTCTCACGAATGTTCTTTGTGATTGAAATGAATATAAATTATTTTGGGCAACAGACATATCCGAACACTTCAAACCTAGATTTGTCTGTCCATAACACTTTTTTTCCAATCTTCCTCTGTCCAGTGTCTGTGTTCTTTTTCCCATCTTAATCTTTTCTTTTTATTGGCCAGTCTGAGCAGAATACCTGACCACTGTGACTGACCCAAACTTAAGGAAAGCTTTGACTATGTACATACTCAGTGAGCATAGCCTTGCTATTGAGAAAGGCCGCCGTAGGCAGACTTGGCTCTCAAGAGAAGACAGGCTATGTGCACACTGCCCACAAAATGAGGTGGAAACTGAGCTGCACTTCCTAACTTCCTGCCAAATGTATGACCATATTAGAGACACATATTTCCCTCAGATTAAACAGATCCACAAATAATTTGAAAACAAACACGATTTTGATAAACTCCCATATCTACTGGGTGAAATACCACACCGTGCCATCACAGCAGCAAGATTTGTGACCTGTGAAGAACAAACACCATTGTAAATACAACCCATATTTGTGTTTATTTATTTCCCTTTTGTACTTTAACCATTTGCACATTGTTACAACACTGTATATTTACATGATATGACATTTGAAATGTCTTTATTCTTTTGGAACTTTGAAATGTTTACTGTTTATTTTTATTGTTTATTTCACTTTTGTATATTATCTACCTCACTTGCTTTGGTAATGTTAACATATGTTTCTCATGCCAATAAAGCCCTTACATTTAATTGAAATTGAGATGCAGGCACAGTGACAGTCTGGCCACTGGGGGGCACTAAGCAGTGGCTGTCTGCCCAGAAAACACAGAAATCTTTCACATACTAGCACATACTAGCACACATATAAAAAGGCACACGCACATTCACACGCACGCACGCATGCACGCACGCACGCACGCACGCACACACACACACACACACACACACACACACACACACACACACACACACACACACACACACACACACACACACAGCTCTCTCTCTCTCTCTCTCTCTCCGCTCTTTCTGACTCTTTCTCTTTCAACAGAGCCAGTTAATTACACTCTAGTGCTGCAGGCAAC